>NC_051157.2:200447695-200634904 GCF_013339745.2 Dermacentor silvarum | reverse complement strand
TATGGTAGCGCGATTTATTTGGAAGGACGTGCCATAAATTAATTGAATCATCACGTGTAACAGCAACGATCTTAGCCTGGAACAATGCAACGTACAGGATCTACCATTGTAAGAGGGAACAATCGAGCACGTGAGCCAATGCTCCATGAGGTGCCATCTGCTGGTGCCTGGCACCCGCTTGGTGCAGAAAAGCCACTGGCGCTCTGTGCTCCGTGTGCGTCTGCTACTACCAAGCACTGGGCGGTGTAATTGCAGACATGCATGGAGCGTACTGCCTTCAGCCGCACTCTGTGCCGTGCCGAGCGGGTGCCAGCAGATGGCACTTTACAGAACAACAGCCACACGCGCTGCATGTTCCCTCTAATAGTGGTACCTAAGCTGACCTACGTCCTTGTGTCCAACGCTGTTTCTATGTACAAGGCAGGGTATTTGCAAAAAGGACACAGCCGGAGGTGGCTAATGGCAGAATAATAGCAGACTCCCTAGGGAGTGCGTTTATCAGGGTCCTGTTCATTACCCGAGATAGAGTTGGTAAACCTGCACCTTCCTGCACCATTATGAAGTTAGCACGTCGGCACATACACTGTCGCACCCCATAATTCAATTTAATATATAGAGAGCAACAGCTAGTCCTTTTTTGCGCTACATATTAATCAGTGAACTGGCTTTACGCAAGAGTGGTAATCTCACCGTTGCCTTCCTATGCCCTATGTATGGTTCTTGTGAATGTGACACTTGTTTTGTAGTTGGTATCCCTAGAAGATAAAATTTCTTATTTGTTTGCTCTTTCAGATGAACCTGGAAAACCTGAACAGCCCTTCAACGAATGTCAGTAGTGTTTAATCGAGCGAGAATGAAGCTGATAATCTTAGGCACATCAACTCCAATTTTGCTTCAGAAATGTATGCTTGTGCAAGCACGAGTGCACATGTCAGCGACGTAGAAGACACTAACCAAGCTGCAAGTGAAATAACCACTGCGTATGAATGTACAGTGAACTTCAGTTGCGATGAATTCAGTTCTGTCTTTGAGTTGAGTGATGATGGTTCGGAAGTGGATGGATGAAGGGCACAAGGGTGATGCAGACAGTGAACCAGAGAATAGTGCTGAAGAAAGTGAGCATGCAGTACATGTACTTCACAAAGCTCTCGGAGGAGTACCTTCCAAACCAGAAAACAACAAGGGCACAGGCTATGCTGCTCATACTGGCATATGTTGTTATTTCAGGTCTTACGTGGGCACAACTACAAGGACTTCTCATTTAATAAATGCTCTGTTTGGGGAGAAAGTTGTGCCATGCACTACATATGATATGAGGAGGCTGTGGAAAAACAGAAAAGCACTGAGGATCCATCTATACTGCCAGCCCTGTCATCAATAACTGGAAGATACAATGATGCCAAAGACGAAGACACCATCAATTGTGCTTCTTGCAGCAGTGAGAAGCTGCAACATTTAATTATTACTGCAAGTTTTTTTCTGATATTCAATATTAAGCAGCAGCTTCTGGTACTGCTAAAACAGGTTGGCAGTACCTTGCTTTCTAATTTGCAGAAGATTGCATCTGCTCCTCATGTGTCAAGTGTTTTTGCTGACATCACGAATGGCATTCTCTACCGCAGTGTTAGAAAGCAGAGGAACATAACATGGAGCGACATCACTTTGACCATGAACACAGATGGAGCACCTGTGTTTGATACGAGCAAAAACTCCATATGGCCAATTCAAGTGATGATTAATGAACTTTCCAGTTTTAACTCTGTGGCAAAATGTGCTAGCTTCAGGTGTGTTGTATTCAAATGCTCTCCCTGAAGCAATTTGTCGAAGAGATCAACAGCGTTGGAAAGCTAGTGTGGTCGCACACTGGAAGAACTGTTCAGACATCAGTGCACGTTGTTGTCTGTTGTGTTGACTCCCCAGCAAGAGCAGCTATCCTAAACAGGAAGCAGTATAATGGGTACTTTGGATGCAGCTGGTGCTTGGAGCAAGGTATGCTTACAGATGGTAAGTGAGCTCAGTTAAAGAGCATTTTGCCATTAATTGTAATGGCTATTGTCAAGTCTATGAGAGAAGAAATGTGGGCTCTTTGCTTATGCATCCTGGTATTATTTGAATGTGATGTGCACACACTAAAGCACAGGCTGTCAAAAAAGCTTTATGTCTCATGTTCTCTGATTCGTGTTTTAGTGTATGTGCTGCAGATTTGAAGAATACCAAATAACTTGTCAAACCTATTCACTGGATTTTACATACACTGGAAAGTTTGTAGTCATTAACAATTAAAGCTATCCACTTACTGCTTTTTGTTTTAATTGTTTGGTGCATCAGAAGTTTTGGTTGACCATGCCTGATGTATTTTTATGTTGACTGCATACTTTCCACACTATTTCATGATGCAATTACGTCATCACTTTCAGTGGCCTGCCATTTAATTGTTATAACATTTGTTGCAAATCTGACAAAACATGTAATACCTTAATGATATCGTGTTTGGCATTGGCAGACATCAGCCTATGATCATAGTTAAGTGGGGTCTGCCTGGATGTAACGACACAGATTTGTGCAGAAAGTGCCCCTAGCTAGCAGCTGATACTGTATAAGAAGTGCAGAATTAGCTTTTGCACTTTCCAGTTTGGCCAACTGCTGTATTTCCGAATCTAGGAAACAGCAATACAAAGCTGAAAACCAGGAAAACTATTTGAAGCACTATTAATTATGGCAATTTAGCTCACGCGCATCACTTTTTAGTGCAATTTTTTCTATCGCTGAAAAACTTGCAAGAAAAGTTTCTGCTGTATGGTGGGAAGGGAAAAAAAAGGGAAACAGTGATTTTAGTGTCGCCATGAGGTGAGTGATGTTGATAAAGACGTGTGAATTCAGGATACAGTACACACAGCTGCATTGCACTAACTTGTTTTTCATTCTTCTTGGAATTTGACAGTTTGCATTTCTTTTACCATTCAGATGTGTCGTTTCTAAGTAGCATTTGGCCCAAGGCACAGAAGCTGACCTCTTAGTTGCTCGTGTAACAGAAACTGCATGGCAATGCCGCTATAGACCTTGCGTGCACCATATTGGCTCATATGTGTCGGCATGTGCCGACACATATGAACAACCAAAAGAACGTTGTTCTTTTGGTCTGGTTCCAATAAAGACGTTGACTTCTGGCTGTCTCTGTTGTCTCGCCCGCAACAATATTATAGGACTGTACCCGTCACAAAGCTGAAATAACCTGACTAGGACTGTCCAAGACGTGCGGTATTCGTGAGCCATGCGAAACACCACTTGCATTGGAGTGATTGTGTTTGTTGAAAATTGAAATTATTTTAATCAATGCTCACGAGCCACTCGAAACATTACAGTGCACTGATGTTGACATTGTAATTCACACCTCAGTTAAGTGTAGTTCAGGATGTCGTGCAACTGTAAGTTTCAAAGAAACTTGTCAGAATCACAAATGGAAAAAAATAGCAAGCGTTCACTTCCTTGCATAAAAATGCATAATGTAGTTAAATCAATCATATTTTACTTCAACAGTAGCTATACTTCTAGAAAATCTGGCAAAATAGGCTGTGATAAAATGCTGCTCATGTTGGTTGTTTTGTGGCATATATGCGCAAGAAAAAAATATGTGTCCTTCGTTTCTAGCTGGTATCTGAAATTTCTCTTTCGCTGCCCTTTTTGCCGCGGTAAAAGATGAACCCTAGGAATGTTAGGAATATTTTGCATTGCTCATGCAAACTGCAGGTCTTGGACAGTCCTAGGCAGGTTCTTTCTCTTTGCGGTGGGTGCAGTCTTGCAACATGGCGCCTTTTCCCCACTTGTGCTGTGCTGTCGAGAGATGCCATCAATTTTGCATGAGGGCCATTTGTGAAATGTTTGACTACTGGAAGTGTTTTAAAACCTTGCATATTTTCACTGCTGTGTCCATCTGAACATTCTAAATGCAGATATCATCCTGATGTTTAGTACAATTGATGCTTTGGCTGCAGACACAATGAAGTACCCTTTCAACAGCCAGAATGCACCTGACAGGACACACAGTGGTGGGCTCAAAGGAATGGTTTAAACAGCTCAGCTTAAGGAACCTGTTTGTGGCATCAAGGGACCATCAACTCTTATCAAGTTGCAAGGCCTTGATCTTGTTTGAGGGCTGCCACCTGACTATATGCATTGTGTTTGGGAAGGCATGACAAAGAAAGTGATTGAATTGTGGCTATCATGTACTGGTTCTTCGTGGTACATAGGCAGGCACTTGAAGTTTAATTGTGGATGCAAGATTACGTTCAGTAAGGCCACCCATAATTTTGTCAAGGTCGGGACGGCCCTTGTCAGATCAGTCATATTGGAAGGCTGCTGAATGGCGCTCTCGGCTTTTATTGTAGTATTGTCTGTCATGATGCATACTTCCTCGAGCATACGTGGCGCATTTTGTGCTACTTACACAAGCAGTCTTTTTTTGTTGAAAGATATTGTCACAGAAGCTCAAATCTGTGCCGCTGAAAACTTGCTCTTAGCATTTGTTCAGCAGACTGCAAAGCTGTACGGAGAAAGTGCAATGACATTTAACATGCATTAGTTGTTGCATCTTTCAAAGTGCGCACAGATGTTTTATCCCTCTTTGGGGTACCTCAACATTTCCATTTGAAGATGGCATTGGTAAGGCACTCCAGCTTGAAACAGCTGCCAAGCATGTGCCTGTTCAAATTGCTGAACGGTGCATCATGCACCAGGCCCACCGGACTGCTTCAGCACAAGTGGAACTTTCGCCTTGTCTGTTGTCCGCAAAGAAAGAGCTGGAGAACACGTTTAAGAGGTGCTTTCAAACATGTGCTCTTGGACAAGCACGACCAATTCATGATATTCCACAAAATGTGAAAAGGCTTTTCGTATCATGATTTGGTACCCTCCCACAAATGTGCAAGTATTTGAGGTGCCAGGTTGGCCCGATTGTCTTCACAGTTCTGAGTACTCTGTTCCAAGAAAAACGTGCTCTTCCTATGTAAAAATGTCCGATGGCATGTACTGTTATATCTCAGCCATTTATGTTGTTTCGGGTACTATGTATTTTCACTGCCAGGAGCTGCTCACTGCACCCGGTGCATTTGATGTGCCGCCGTCATCCGCCTCCTATCTGAGAACCACGTCTTGTATTGTGTTGGCGATATAACATTGCAGTGTGTTTTCTGTTGGCAACGTATCATATTTGTGTGAGTTACTTAATAAGGTGGAAAAGAACTAATCGGAATTTGAATGTTTATTTCATATTTCAAGATTGCAGGTACAATTGACTCTGGAAAGTGATTTATAGAGTCAGTATTAAGGTAGAGTAGTTGTATTTATGAATTCTGAATTGTGTCATCCGTCGAACTGTAGCAGGCTGCTATAATTTAACCGTATGTACTTTCTTCAAAATATAGGCTTGTAACTGAAAAATTATGATCCATCTTTCTGGGGCAACTGCTTTATGTCTAAGCGAAGTGCATGGCTATCACCAAAAGTGTTGCAGTGGACTGAAGCTCAAATTAATTCATCAAGTCATGAAGACTAATGCATCAGTTGATCTAATTCTGTTGGTGAGCGCATGAGAGGTGCTCAAGTCAAGCTTGGACTTTTTATTTTTTAGGATTATGAAACATGTTTACATGCATGGAAGTGATCTCATTTTTCGAGGTAATCCCTTTTCATTTTGGCAGTACAAGGATGCCAGCAGCGTAGAAAGATTTCTTTTATGTTGCAGCCATGCATGGACAGCCTACTGTATTTCATTATCCTAGTGGCCCAAAGAAATGAGTCTTGGAGTGAAGTTGGGCTTTTATAGCAGATGCGGCAGCACCTCTCATCCAAGATTATTTGTAAAGTGCCCATTGTGTGGTGCACTGTATGTGCACACATATTTTCCTGGATGAAGAGAACCCCCATGGTATTTAAGCAGGGCCATTTCTTCCTAACTGCACTGTCTACACGTTGGAGAACCTCACAGCTGTACTTGCTCACTACTCGTGTACTTGCTCAGCTAGTCTCCCTACTAGGGAGGAAATCAAGATGATGCTACATCTATCCACTCAAAAACCTATGACCATGAGTTCACCTGCCGATCGAGTTGTTCGAAACTTCTTGTGTTGGGAAGCTTCCATGTGTGTTCATTGTTTAGGCAAGTGTAACTTTTATAAATGATTCACCCACATCTTGTCATAGGTGATGACCTGGCAAATAAACCTGTCACAAAACCTTTCCTGTCACAACATTCTTCAAGCTTTAGGCTAGTTTGCAGTCTACTGTGCCAATCGAAGACTGCCAGTTGTCTTGAAATCCAGTATTCACTGACATTTCGGAACATCAGGTGTTTGTGAATGATAGTATTCAGTGTCCCTTAAGAGAGATACATCTGTTCCACAGTTGAAGCATCAGTTGGTGGTTTTCAAGGATTTGACACTTCACTTCACAGATCCTCACGGGATTCTTGGAACTTGACTCGGGCTGGGGTCGCTTCCCGTTTCTGCTGCACTGGTGAAGCTTCCTCCAACTGAGGAGCGGTGGTGCATTGCTTGTACACACTTCCCTCCCTTCTCGGATGGAGTCGCCGTAGTGATTTCGATGGCGTCATTTTCCCACTGTGGTCATCACGCTGCAGTCGTGTTCCGCTCTGTATCCACAATCGCAGGGTAAGGGACAGTACCGATGTCTAGCTCGGTCACTGGTGTTCCAGCTTCCTGAGAGGCTCCAGTGTGCCTGAGCGGCTTCCAATGACGTGGGGTTATCTGCTCGTATCCCAAATGTACATGGGAGTGGCACGCTGCTCATGGTTAGCGTACAGCTGTTATCCTATATCGCTCAATCTTCTATGTTGTGTCTCAAAGTGCTGGGCTTGATGTGATCGCATTGTTGTCGTACTAACCTGTTAGGACCTTTAATGAGCCGCAATCTGTGCCCTAGCTTTCTCAAAACTGTTCCCTCTGTCCAGATAGGGTTCTCTCCGAAGTTTCAAAAGAAAACTGCTTGTCCGACGGTGAGTGCTCTCTACACTGTGTCCCTGTGGCAGTTTGTATAGGTTTTGTTCTTGCTTTGGGCTGAATGTGCAGCTGGCGTTTGACCGCAGTGTGAAAGGAACGGTGTGAAAGGGTTAAGTGGCCTTAGCTCTTGCATTGTGTCTACTGGTTGCTCTACTCTTTGGTTGCTAACCACGTGCCACTTGTGCTCTCAGCCTTGGCAAAGACAGCATAGCTTTGTTGCATTGGTGGACAAAAGCAGCTGCTTGACAGAAAATTCAAGATGCCTTTTGTCAGTTTTGTTGCTGTTGTGGTATGAAAGGTTAATAGGTCATGACTGGATGCTGTGTAAATGACAGTGAGGGAGAATATTAAAAAATAAATATTAAGAAAATAGTACTGCTTCATTTTTGTAACATGCATTTGTGAGCATCGACTTGCTTAGAACATACATGGCAGAAAACCAAGAGGGTTGACTCCTATTAGAAGCGTTTGTAGTGTTAGAAAGGGGACTGTAGCAGCGATCCAAATTCACTTCTGTTAGTCAGTTATTTTAATGTTCGCTTCCTGTATACTACACATTCTTTTTTTGTTTGTTTTTTCATGGTGCCGTCAACCGTATCTTGCACACTAGCACAAAGGGAACTTTTATTGCAAGTATGTATGGTTGTAATACTAAGTCATGCAAGTCTTAGCACTGTGATTCACTTGGTGGCTATTGTGCACAGTGCTAGGAAGTGACATTGTCATTTTACAAGCACTTTTTTCCTATGCATTTGCTTTTGTGCAATGTGGTCAAACTTTTGCATGTCTGTAATGAACGAGGAACATGCATGGCATAAATCTATGCTGTTCCAGCAGCAAACATTTGGGCAGTGTTGTGTGAGGCTTTCTACAGCTGCTTCTACGTGTTGCAGTCTTGTACATTGAGACCCTGGTGTAATTAACCTATGATACAACAATAAAGTGATTGATTTATTATATGATAAAAATGAAATTAAATTTGTATTCATTCTTACAAGAGGGGGAATATCCATACACAAAAAAAGATATGTGTAAAATAGCTTGAATGCGCTGCCACCGTACACGCAGACTGGGCACGAGAGCTACGCACGAAGTCAAAATTAAGCATAATACAATCTCCCTGCGGTGATCGACTTGCACCGAACGAAACATTGATACGCTTCCGATAACATCGAGCGCGCATACGATCAGCTGTTTTAGCTGAGCGCTTGCTGTCCGCCCCGCTCAGACCGGCATATGCTAGCAAATGCCACACAACCGCTTAGCGGGGACGATATAATTGCGCTTGCGCACGACGCTCATGACGGCAGCGGAACGAAGACCGCATCCCTCGCTCCGCTACAAAGCCGACTGAGCGGAGCGTGATAGCGGTGACTACTTGGCCTCGTCGTCGTTTTGCAGCCGAGTTGATAGCGCGTCGCTCGCGTCTCGGCAAGACGCGCTTATCAAATGCGAAATCTACGCAGTTCCCTGCAGTATCTCGGAGCATGAAATCTGAGCGGCGCGGAGCGTAAACAGCGTTCTTCTAAAACTGTCTATATAGTCTGTACCGGTGCTCGCATGTAGTTGCAGCGCGCAGCTTCAGAAATACGCCGGCATGTAGGCCAACTGAGAAGGCAACTTTGGTCATGTGCGCATGCACCCGTAGTAGACTCGCTCTTGCCTTCACGCAGCTGACACGCTTGGACGACTGTTTTCAGCGTTTACAAATAATGCCGGAGCCATGCAGAAGAGAGGGCTTCCTTGGCAACTCATCGCGACGTCTTTCCTACTTCATTGATGGCTCACCATACCAATCTACTTGCATCGATCTTTCATGAAGATACACTTTATCGAATACCTGTGGTTTGGTGTCGCCTCGTGCCTTCATAAATGCGTGCATTAGCTAACATGCGTCGACGCCGCGACGCATTTCGCAGTGCCCATCTAATCGCGGGCGCCATATTGGGGCTCCGTCGTTAGTGTCGATCTGCTAGTCAATCGTGCACACAGCATTGCTGTCGGTGTTGTAAGGCAGCAAACAGGCTTGCTGTCGTTGCAAACAGCATTGCTGTCGATGTCGGAAGGCAGCAAACAGGAATGCTGTCGTTGCAAACAGCATTGCTGTCGGTGTCGGAAGGCAGCAAACAGGCATGCTGTCGTTGCAAACAGCATTGCTGTCGGTGTCGGAAGTCAGCAAACAGGCATGCTGTCGTTGCAAACAGCATTGCTGTCGGTGTCGGAAGGCTGCAAACAGACATGCTGTCGTTGCAAACAGCATTGCTGTCGGTGTCGGAAGGCAGCAAACAGGAATTCTGTCGTTGCAAACAAGAATCTTGTCGTTGCCGACAAGAATGCTGTCGTTCCGACAAGAACGCTTTGACGGATTTTTTGACTGGGGTGATTCCATCAGCGAGTGACATGTACCACCAGATGTTCTATGAAGTACTTGACACAGCACTGTCTTCTTTAAACAACAGGTGTCCACCTGATATGTGGCAGTATAAGTCCCACATTGAGCAGCTTGCCATAGGGAAGGAAGACGAAGCATATATAGCATAGTTCTACGGTGACGACCTTGAGCCAGGACGCCTGATTTTGCACAGAAATATGCTGATTGACATTTTAAGCCAGCAAATGTCGGCATCATTGCACACATTTGTGGACGTCGTGCACATGCTTACGGGGGGCAAGGGCGAACACCTGAGAAACCTTTTGCCTGAAATGGCCAAGCTAAAGAAATTGCGTTGGCCATAACGGTCTCGTCGACCACATCCGAGAGGGCCTTTTCTTGCCTTCTGTGACTGAAAATGTACTTGCGGCCGACGGCTGAAGTCCGTTTGAACCATCTGGGAATTTTTTCACGCCCACAAAGAACTCTCCCGCAAAATCAATTTGATTAAGATTGCCGACGACTTCATCTCCAGATCAAACGCCTGAACGAACACTTTTTCAATGATGGTGAAATCATCGCATCAGACAACGAACTCTAATAGGAGAGAGAAAGGCACCAACTTACAAGTCAAAGCAAACCACCTGACTTAGAAAACAACGCAACAAGTTATACAAAGGAACGAAAATGGGGTCCATAACAGCGCAAGTAGAGTGAAGGCATTTGGGTAAGAAAAGACGCGTGGTTGCGTTACTTGTGAAACTCTCTAGTCTATCTGTGCATTTTGCTTAATTTTTATTCGTTGTATGCTGCATTTGCCTCTCAATAACATAGTCCACGTTGTTGCTATATTTTCTATCGAGTCCTTTCGCGCTTTTGAGATATCGCTGTCTTATTTATTTATTTGTTAATATGTTTATTTATTTGGGCAACTGATAATTTTTATTCTATAATCATTTCTTCTGCCTCCGTAAAATAAACGAAACCAGTGGCACAGACATGCTTTGACATGTAATGAAAGTATGGCGTTATGGAAGCACATTATGCTTATGCTAATAATTCTAGTCATAAGTTGTGTTCAGAAATTGTTATATATCGTTTAATGCTTATATATGCTATGTATTAACTTCTCAGTAACTGACCTTTCGTGAGGAAAAGTTTTATTGATTGTATCTTTTGCATTAAATCTTTTACAAGGCGTTATATTGCTTTTTCAAAGATATGTACTTGTGCGACTGAATATGCACAAAACACATGTATCTCCCTAACGTGTTTAACAGAATCCGCTTGGCGCATGGCTCAACCAAGAGACGCCAGTCTCTTGGCGGTGCGAGCGGACTCAGGCTGTAGAAATGAATTGTCTCCAGCTCTGAGGTCTTGCAACACTCGTATAAGCTCCTCACGTCAGTGAACAATCTTTCGAGGTCCCACGAAGTTTGCAGTGTAACTGTTACTAAAGGTAATATATATATATCAAAAAAGGTCAATATATAAACCTATTAATATATTATACTATTATACTATTACATAGCAAATAATAATCCCACCCATAGGCATACATGGGTGGGGTTCGGAAAGCTGGTCAGGCCCCAGCCCCCCCCCCCCCCCTCCTGGAAAAATGAAAACTTTCCGCCATCACCTGCGAACGGAACACCAACACCATCACCTGCGAACGGAACAATGCTTCCCTTGGACATTATGTTGCGTGACCGATTCGTTTGCGAACTACGGGATGATCTCCTGCAACAGAGACTGTTTTCTGAGAGTGACCTGACGCTCACAAAGGCCTACGTCATCGCTCTTTGAGCAGAAAGCGCTGGCCAACAACAGCGAGACATTCGAAAAAACATCGAACCGGTTCACCAGGCGACTCACCAAATTCGTCGTGTCCAGGCAACTGCAGAGAGATCTACGCCACAACGCTGCTGGCGTTGCGATTGGCAGCACAGCCCCCAGTCATGCAAGTATCAAGCAGCTACGTGCAATTTCTGCCACAAGCGCGCTGACATAGAGAAGGCCTGCATCAAGAAGAAAAAAAACAGGCGAAGGGGCCACCACCGCGACACAAAAACGTGAACGCCCCAAAGACGATAACGCAAGTTGAAATGCAGCACAGCCAACCAGCATCAACTGCGCTGTACGACTTACATAATGTCGTCAACCTCGGCACGCGACCAAAGATCATGGTCAACCTTACTGTCCACTATCAACCCATACAATTTGAAGTTGATTCGGCAGCAGCATGCACGCTCATCAGTGAGGATACGTACCGCAACGCATGGCCACGGCACGCACCAGCACTTTTCGATGAGGAGACACACTTGAGAACGTGGTC
The DNA here is from genome assembly GCF_013339745.2 of Dermacentor silvarum. Taxonomy (NCBI): domain Eukaryota; kingdom Metazoa; phylum Arthropoda; class Arachnida; order Ixodida; family Ixodidae; genus Dermacentor; species Dermacentor silvarum. The sequence continues at coordinate 200,623,185 of NC_051157.2, read as the reverse complement.
AGGACAATACCTGCCACTTCTAGGTAGTGCCAACGTAGAAGTTGCGTACAACGGCACTATTCCAAAGCTGCCTCTCGTCATTGTGAAGGGCACTGGATCCAGCCTCTTGGGCGGAAACTGGTAAGACGCGCTCAAGATCGCAATCTGTGGCATAAACCAGGCACCAGAGGAACGCCCGATTGAGCGACAAAAGCTGGTCGAGCGGCTGCAGAAGAAGTACGAGACGGTCTTCTCTGGGGAAATTCCTGGACATAACGGGCCACCGGTTGACCTCGAGCTTCACCCGGACACTAGTCCAAAGTTTCTGAAGGCCAGACCTATACCGTTTGCGCTGCAACCTGCCTACGAGAGGGAGCTCTACAAACTGGAACAACAGGATATCATTGAGCCCTCGCAACATTCAGACTGGGCCACACCACTGGTTGCAGTGAGGAAGAAAAACGGAAGCCTACGTCTTTGCTGGGACTACCGGTTTACCGTAAACTTGGCAACAAAATCGTCCTCGTACCCAATGCCAACACCGCAGGAAGTCTTCAGTACGCTACGTGGAGGAAAGATTGTCAGCACGCTGGACCTAACTTAAGCGTACCAGCAGCTGAAGATGAGCGAGAAAACTTCAGAAGTGCTCACTCTTAACACCACTAAAGGACTGTACAGGGTTAAGCGACAACCATTTGGAGTAGCGGCAGCTCCAGCAATTTTCCAAAAGTACTTGGAATCCCAGCTTCAAGGAATCCCTGGCGTGTGCGTCAACTTGGATGACGTAATCATCAGCGGCACAAGCAGTGAGGAACATGCAGCTCGCTTAAAACTTGTTCTCGAAAGGCTTGCTAGCGCGAACTTCCACTTGAGCATGATTAAGTGTTGCTTCGCGGTGCCTCAAGTGAAATTTTAAGGTCACCTGATCGATTCCGAAGGCATTCACCCCAATAATGACAAGGTGCGGGCCATCACAGAGTCACGCGCTCCAAGCAACAAGCAGGAGCGTCAATCCTTTCTTGGGCTTCTAACGTTCTATGACCGGTTCTTAGAACACCGAGCAACGGTGGCCAACGACCTTTACAACATGCTGAAAAACTACGTTCCCTGGACTTGGTCGCCACGCCATCAGAATGCATTTGAAGCCTTGAAGGAGCTGCTCCATGACAGTGTAGTGCTCAGGCACTACGACGAGACATTACCCTTACTCTTGGCATGTGAGGCATCGCCCTACGGCGTAGGTGCAATTCTCTCACAGAGAGACGATCAAGGCAGAGAAGCAGCGATCGCCTTCGCTTCCCGCATGCAGAGCGCAATTACTCTCAACGGAGACAGCGACGCCCTCCGGACCGCTACCAAGCGCAGAACTAAGGGGGAAGCAAGTGCTATGTCTACGAGATCTTCTTGCGAACGCAACACACGTTGCGCCAACGCGGCACCCTCTCTCCAAATCCCGACTCTCTCCCCGTCGGCGGCTCCCGAGAGACGCAGAGCGGACGCGAGACAGAGAGCAACGAGAGACGGCTTCGGACCGCGCTTCCTGCAGGTCCCTCTGAATAAACTCCGTTCCAAGTTCCGAATGCCCTTTATTACGGCTACCGCGGACATAACACAAGGTTCCTGCAAGGTATGCGTGTATGCATGCGCGTGACTAAATAAAAATTAGCGTAGCTTGCACAAGTGGCGCAAGGCTAAAGAAACAGCGGAGCTGATCGGCACCTAGCAGGTCCAGGCCTTACGGATTATGCTTTTCTGGAATTTATTGTTTATTGATCGATTATCAATTACCTATTGATTGGCTGTCGCAAGGTAATTGACCACGTAGTTGGGATAGACTGAGCACTACCAAGTCATCCCCAACATTTTCCGAAATTTATTGTTTATTGATCGATTATCGGTTAGCTATTGTTTGGCTATTGCAAGGTGATGCGAGGCGCAGCTGTGCGCAGTGACGTCATCGCTGTGCAATTTTTTGCGAACACTACGCGGGGAAGCAAGAAGCTTAAAAAGCTCCGCTGTTAAAAATTTCATGATGCGTGCGCTCAGTTCCTGAAAGCGAAAGAGGCACCCAACAAGACTCAGCGTATTCTCTGACAGCTCTTCTAAGATGGCCCGGAACAGGTCACCAAACACCTTAATTCGTTTGCGTTTTTTCCCGCGGTTGGTTCGACAGATACGAAAGAAGGTTCGGGAACACTTACGGCACCGCACCCTCGGCAAATGTCCACTTGTCTCGTGGCACCTCAACCGTCTGTCCATTAATAATATGCACAAACACTTTAAGATTTCCTGCTCATGAAAGTGTAAATCACACTCACCATGGATTTCGCAGAGAGTTCCCGGTAGGCACGAGGAATCGCTCTGTTGAACGCCGAGGGAAGTGTCGCATTGCTGGGAGCACCCAAGAAGTGGCGCGCCGAACTGTCGACATCGTTCGATAGCCGCTTGTTGCAGTCAGGAACGCCACACGTCGGCATCGTCTGCTAATATCCTTAACAAACGCGGTGAAGGCTACAGTTTCGCGGATGGTATGCTTCCTGAAATCCGCCGTCAACAACCAACTACAGAATACACCAACGCTGCACCGCGTGTTTCGTCCGGCCAATTCGCGTAGCCGGCTAGTGGGGAAGTGAAGCTGGGTGCGACCGCAGCGCCATGACGGCGCGGGCGGTTGGCGGTTCCGCGCAAGGCCGCCGAGTTTTACAACTGAAGCTAGTCTAGTAACGTTGGCCCGACCAGCCTGTTGTACAGAGCTGACCACAATGAAGACCGCATTATAGACGCGAGTGGAAGGCGATAAACAAGTTTATTCAATAAGTTATGGTAAAAATGTTCTCATCCTAAGTTTCAACTCTTCGATCGTGAGCCCGGCCATGCCAGAATGCTGCTAGATTCGGCAATGGCTCTCGGGAGCGACTCGTCAGCGTAGCCATGAGGCGCAGCCGAAGCAAGACTGGGCTGCGGATGCGTGTTATGTGGTCGCGATGGCATTGTTTATTCAGTGAATGCACGGCGAGGCCGGAAGCGCACGCACATTCCAGAAGGCCGCAATTAAAATGGTCAAGCAGCCGACTCCATCAAAGTCACATGGCACGCTGCACCTTCGAAAAAAGAAGGTGGCGTCTCGCGGAAACAGTGAGGGGGCGGGGGGCGCTTCGGCCGCAAACTAGCGCGCGGTGGAATCGGACGTGCGGCGCTCCGGCTCTGGTGATATATGCCAAGAACCGCGGAAATTTCGCTGTCACCCTTCTGAAAGTGTTGCGAACTTCTTCCTAACATAAAGAGGAACCTGTGGATAACGATCCAATGCAGGTGGCCCGAAATTTGGGCATTTCTCGCCCAATTTGTCTTTTCGCCGCGCCGCGGAACGCTGACCAGCGTTAAGGTTAGCGTCGACTCCGGCGATGCGGGGCCTTCTCCGAAGACTCCGTACGATGGCGGCCGCTACCCAGCGCGGCTACGACCCAGTCGCCGTGGCCTGGACTCAAGTTCATGTGCAACAGGCTGCCACCACCGAAAAATTGACTCTCAAATATCGACGATGAAGGCTTTTTCCAGCTCGTGAATCTACGACGGAAAGCTACCCAGCGCAAGATGGCAACAAAGGGCGGCGTCTCAGCTGTGCCGCTGATGTCAAAGCCGGCTGCCGGGAACCCCAGCGGCCTCGTCTCCAACGGCAGTGCTCGCGCTGCACAGCCGAGGGGCAAGACGGCTACGTGGCGCCCACGCGCCACTTCCAAGATGAGCGCAGAGGATATATATCATCGTGGTGTTGAAGCCTCGTGAAACTCTGCACCTGAAGACGGTATTCCGGACTGGAGATCTGGGCGCGGCCATCGCCCAGTACGTTCGCGGCGAAGCTGGCACAACCCTCAACGTCTGGCCAGTATGGACGCAGAACTTTATTGTCTGCCGGACGCAACATGTGGAGGCCGCAAACAAACTGGCTCGTGATTTCAACCTCAACGTGGGATCTGGCTCCGTTCCTCTCCGGGGCCATGTCAAACTCAACGGAGAAGTGTGTCGAGGCGCCATCACCGTGCGGGCGGACGAGACAACGACATCACTTAAAGGGAAGGTGGTGTGGCACGAGGGCGAGCTGGCCTTCGTGCGAAAGCTTGGAACATCTAATGTGGCGGTGATCACTTTCGTGGGCCGGAGAGTGCTCCGCTACGTACACTACAACTTTGAATGCGCAGTTGTTAGAGAATATAAGAGTACCGTCCCAGCCTGCTACCACTGTGGAACCATCGGTCACCGGATAGACAATTGCCCGCATCCGGATGGGGCAAGGTGTGGCTATTGTGGCCACAGAGTAGGCGCCTCCGAGCCGGGCCTAGCTGAACACGAGTGTACCCCTTCGTGCATGGTCTGTAGGGAGGTCCATCTCACCGGCTCCGCAGACTGCAAGGGAAAATTCCGCCGACTTCAACGTCCACGAACCCAGCAACAAGGGGCCCCCAGCAGCAAGACGAGCAAGCCTACCGACAACGGAGGTGCGTCATCGGGCAAGTCCAGAAAAGCCACCGGGCCTGCTACGGGAAACAAGATTGCAAGAGAAAATTCCGCAGGAAACAAGACGTCATCTCCTAAGGAGAATAAGCAGAGGAAGACATCCGGGCAAAGTGCCAAGCTGCCAGCTTTCCAGGAAGGGGACTTCCCGCCACTTGGCAACAGCAAAGCGGCCATAGCATCCAAGGTGAGCAACAGGGCGGAGATCGCCTCAACCCCCTCTTCCTCCCCCTCGCCCCTAGAACTTGAGCTGAAGAAGGAAATAGCCTTTCTCGGAACCCAAAATGAACAGCTAGAACAGAGAGTTATTGCACTCCAAAACGTTAGGGCAGAGCCGCCTTTTCCAGGAACACTGGATAGTGGTGACGAATCGGTCTCATTGTGCTCAGGCGTGCGACCGGTGACGTATGGCCCCCTAAACAGTAACTTGGAAAGCCGCATGACGGCTCTCGAGAAAAGTGTCGCCGACCAGATGGCACCGCTGCCAACAATCCTCGCTCAGATCATACAGGCACAAATGCAAAAGCTGGTGACTACGCTCACTCAGCAAATCACCGCTGCGGTGACCCAAAACATAAAGTCCTGGATTCAGGCTAGTCCCAAATTGTTTAGGCGGGCTGGACCCGTAAAGGAGCTGGGCCGCCCCTCCAAAGTTTGCCGCAATATTGATGACGATGATACCGAAGCCGTCCCGCTCGTTACTGCCCTTCACAGCAGCGGTGAGCCAGCCAGCTTCTACTAGTGCTGATCATGGCGCAGGGAACTAGACAAAGGCGTGCTAAATCAAGACAGGAACCACTGTCGATCTTACAGTGGAATTGTAGGGGCTTCAAGAATCCTGCTAAGCGCGCTCATTTTCGTCTCTACTTAGAAACATCGCAATTTCTCACACCCATCGTGGCTCTGCAGGAACCCGGGGCCTCAGATAAAATTTCAGGGTACAATACATTTCAGTGAGATCCATCTACTTGCATCCTTGTACACAAAGCGTACACAGCATAAGAGGTAGACCTCGACCTACAGATAACATATTCGTACACCATGGTCACTGTGTTACCCATGCGACGCTCTGACCCACAAGTACATATCCTTGACCAACAAGTACATAGCCTAGTCCGCCCAAGCTAAAATAAATCACTTTTGCAGAAATCTTCCACCGGGCACTGAAGATAGCGGGTCTAGACCCCTTACTCATTTTGGGTGACTTCAATGATCTCAGTAAGGTATATATGGGGTTACAAGATAGTGGAGGTGCGCGGTAGGAAGCTAATGGAGCGCATCTCCACGCTAGGCATAACCCTCCAGACCGACCCAGCACAGCCAACACGTGTAGGAAACTCCGTGACACGGGACCCTTGTCCCAATCTCACGCTTTCCAAACACATACAACACGTTGAGTGGTACAACACCAAAGACACGCCAGGAAGCGATCGCTTCATTATTAATGCTTCAATTCATACCCGGCCCCTCAAAAGGCAACTAACTCAGGCCAAACTGCCAGACTGGACTGCTTTCCGTAAGTCCCTGCCGCAGACCAGTCCTCTTGAAGATGGCTACAGCTCTTGGGCTCAAAATATCATGACAACACTACATAAACGCGAGACTTGCATACAGACCACGGAGTACTGCCCAGCGGTGGATAATCATTTACTCCATCTCTGGAAAGCTCGTCGCAGTCTAACGAAACGATGGAAACGACAAAAACACAACAGAACGCTGAAAAGAGGTATAACAGATCTGACCCAGCAGGCTGCCGAGTTAGCTGCCGAGAGCTCTCAGTTAGCTGATTCCAACTGGATAGAGCGATGCAACACGGCAGCCCAACAGATATCGGGGAAGAATACATGGAAGCTCTTCCGCAGCTTGATCGGTCCCGCTCAATCACGAGGAGAAACACAGAAACACTTACAATGCGCTTTACAAAATTTCCAGGGCACAACAACACAGCTGGCAGAGACCTTTAGGGACAAGCATCTCTGCATCAGACAGGACCCTCGAGGTCAATGATATCTCTATGCAGGCAGAGATAATCCAGAGATGGATCAGCCGTTCCAACTCCACGACCTCAAGGCGGCCTTAGCCAAAATGAAGAGAGGCACTGCGCCCGGTCGGGACAAGGTCACAGTGAAACTGCTGGCCAACCTCCCCGATCGCGCGTATGAAGCCCTTCTTAACTACATTAAGGCGGTATTGAAAGGGGAGACTCCCATACCCCTCGATTGGAACACATCACTTGTCACTTTCATTCCTAAAGCAGGGAAGGAAATTAATGCGGACAACCTGAGACCTATCTCGCTCACGTCGTGTGTGGGCAAACTAATGGAGGCGATGGTGCGAGATAGGCTCTCCGAATATTTGGAAAATCGTAACACTTTTGCAGACACCATGTTCGGCTTCCGCCCAAACAAGTCGGCACAAGACATATTATTACAACTCAATCATGACATACTACAACCGACGGAGCACCCTCACAACGACAATGGTGTCCTGGCCTTAGATGTGAAGGCAGCTTTCGACAACATTAAACACAGCACTACCTTGGCACACCTGAGCGAAACCCACTGTGGCACAAACACATTCACCTATATCATTGATTTCTTGACGGATCGAGCCGCACTCATCAGAATCCAAGACACTCAATATGGACCTTACGAAATGGGTACTAGGGGGACGCTACAAGGTGCTGTACTTTCCCCTCTACTCTTTAACCTTGCGATGGTACATCTCCCGGCCCAGCTACAGGGTAACGAAGGCGTGCAGCACGCGCTGTACGCCGACGATATCACCATCTGGGTCGCAGAGGGAAATACAGGGCACATGGAGGAATGCCTGCAAGAAGCCGCTCACATACTGGATCGCTACGCAGAGCACTGCGGCCTCCAGTGTGCACCAAACAAATCAGAATTTGTGCACCTTAGACCATCGCCTAAGGACACTACACAAATACGGCTCTCTTTGGCTGGTGGCCCCATAGACGTCAGACTCTGGAGTTTTGCGAGACGCGTAGCGCCACCTGTCGGTGCGAAGAGGTAATAATTGAGTAGTGCAAAGTCCGACTCCCTTGCTAAGTTGCCTAAGCAGCTAGCGAGTGCGAAACAACGATTTAACTTAATTTTGGTTCATATTGCGAATGTTTTGCGCATTCAACAGCCAGAATGAGAGCTATGAATTTCTCCGCTAGTCGGACGTGCCGCCGAACTGCCGTAAAGTTCTTGTTGGCTCACTCAAGCACGAGGGCAACCGCGACAGCTCCGCTCGCTACGAGGAAACGCCGCAATCGACGTTATTTTTGCGTTGTAAATTGCCATGAACGTGAAGGACTGAATAACAACATTCAGTTTTACCGATTTCCATCGGGGCCGTATGAAGGATAAAGGAGAGAGCGCTGGATACGGGCCATTCGCGTGTTGGGTAAGCGAATTACTCGCATTCCCCACAACACAGCCGCTCACATGAGAAAGTGTGATAATGTTGTTCTGCTGTAATTGTGTTGGGTAGCCCTGACGGGGGACTATGGCAACCAAGCGAAAACTGAAGAATCTGCAGCTGCCTCTTCGTTGACAACAGAATAAACAAAGTTGTGAACCATCCTGCGTATGTGCCATCGATGTTTCTGTTTACACACGTCCGCCTCCACTTTACTCAGCAAGTGGAACGGAGAGATTTGGCAGGTCAGTTTAACCAAACATTTTGGTTCCTTTATGAATTCAAAATCGTGTTCTAGGGCATTGTGGTAGCGCGAGCTTATTTCTAGTTTCGGCTTTTCCGATACAACGAGCACGTTTCGCAATGCACTGAGCCCTCTTGACAGCGTTTCTTTTTTTTTTTGGTAATCTGAGCAATAAAGTTGCTGTGGGAGCACTGGATGAGTAATTGCGAAGTAACGCACGTGTTTAGAAAAAAAATGTCGCGTTTATTTACATTCATTTGTGCGCGTGTGTTGTTTTAAGCGTCTGCTAAATATTCAAGGGTACTGAGCGGTGCTGTAGCTCCCGCGAGACAGAAAGATGCTTCGCGCAGGCACTGTAGGAAGCTTACTTTCGTTATGTTCGCAGACTGTTTGCTGCCCGAAAAAGGGTTTGGAAGAATTTATTCTCTGTAAATAATTACGACATTAAACATTACGATAAAATGCTTAACCCTTTGAGGGTAAAGTGACGAGAAAATCGTTTGTGTTGTAAAATACACAATGTTTATTCATGAATAAGAAGATAAGCGCACTGAAAAATGGTTGTGTGCACGTCCGAAACCTGAAACAAGTGAGAAGCCTTCGTCTTATCGCCAACGAGGTGCGATAGAGCTTTTATGGTCTCCAAAAAAGGAAACGCAAAAACGGCAGCATCGTTTGTGTATATACGCGCCTGCCCGGGAACAGATGTAATCGCGCCGCAATGAGCGATAAACAATCGAATAACAAGCGGTCACCCTTTGAGCAATTTGAAACCAAATAGCCATCAGTTTAGCGCGTGCAACAACTACCGAATGCTAACACGTGTTCAAACAAATAAATCCCAAAATATCGTTCGTGACAACCTTTAGGTTTGTTTTGCCTTCGGTTGTATCCCGCGAAAGCGGACACGCACATATCTCCATTTGCAGTAAATACAAACGGAAGACAACCGTGAAGGAAACATTCGAATATGCGCGATAACACGCTCGAACGCCCAGGAAGCGAGAGCTGAAGCGAGAACGCAACTGAAAAGGCGAAGGTCGCCAGGGCCATTCTCCCCTGATAAAGCGAGCTTTGTACCACTGACCGTAAGCTACATAGCTAACTGACTTAATCATATATGTACTTCATCGCTTTCACATTATGTACGTACCCAAATTTAACACATTTAGGCGCTAGAGAACGGACGTCGGAGTGCTTGCCTCGAACTCGACGTCGTACGATGCTCGCTGTACTTGCGAGTTGCAGCGCGCCGAAATAACACCTGAAACTTCTCTTACATTGTACACGTACTTCGCTCTGCTTCATTTCCGAAGCGTGGATGGGCGGAAGAAGCTTTCCAGGCCCTTGATATTTAAGAAACCGTGCCTTAACACAACCGAAAGAGGGGCCTCTATTGTGGCCTATGCAGCTTCGCTTGCGGACAGCCCTTTTTGCACTACTCAGTTTGCGCCAAGGCTGCGATGGGGGTGCTGGTGGCGGGTTTTTCCGCAGCGCCGCCTGGGCAGCCTCTGATCCCCGATCTCAATATATCGTAACCGACTAGCGTGGGGCTTGTCGAAATTATGAAGCTGGTTGGGTCACGCCCCTAGCGGAACGTATATTGCAGAAGTACAGCAACGGCGGAATCGACCCTACCCCCCGTTGCCTAGTCTGGACTCTGGACCACCAGGGCCTAATAAGGAATGAAGCCGCGAACACGGCGGCCCGAGCACTCATCCACCGGGCGTCCCACTTAGAACCTGAGTACCTGGAACGCGAAGGCGTCTATCTTCTTATTTTTAAGGAAATCACCGCCTATTACAAGAACAGGCACCGCCAAAACCCAACTCCTGCAAAGGAGCTCGGCAAGGCTGATGAACGCATTTTGTTCCGACTTTTCACTAACACTTTATTGTGCCCGGCAATCTTAAAACATTTCGATTCTTCCTTCACTGGCAAGTGCCAATACTGTGGGCAGGTGGCTGACACCTACCACATGGTTTGGGCTTGCCAGCTCAACTCAGCTCTTCCCCCCAACCTTAACCCAACCCGAGAGGAGTGGGAGGCGGCCCTGCGTGGTTGCTCAGACCTTAAGGCCCAAAAGGCCTTGGTTCGCAGGGCTAAGGTGGCGGCTGGTACCAATGGGGTCCCGGAATAGGGACTCCACCCATTGCGAAGCCCCCTAAGAGCTCCACCTCTTTTTTTGTATTTAATACAGGCTTTCAAGCAAGCAAGCAAGCAAGCAGCAAACGTGGGATATAGTCTGTCAATAACGTTGGCATCCACCACACGAACATGTTTTTTCTTGAAGCCATGAGCCCCATTGCTACGGAGATGTGGCCTTGCTGGAAAGCAGCTCCGGGACTCCATACGCACTCATGTAAATAGTGTAAATATAGGTTTTCTTATATCTGCGGCTTTCGCTACCCTGGAGCCGTATTCTGTGACATTTCGGTTTTCGAAGAATTTGCTTTGCGAGCAGCGATTGGTCGCCGCCTAGGTTATGCCATCGCCTCGGCGCGTGCATGTATATTATGATGACGTCACGCAGATGTAAATCATGCGAAAACACACTGGTTACCGGCACACTTATGACCAAAGTGCCGCCTAGTTAAGGTCCCCAACCTTAACGAGGTGGAAGATGAGGCTGCGCGCGCACTTACAGACCGCGCGGCTTCACCCGACTACTCGGAGAGCAAGGACGCCCCCACTACATACAATGAAATCACTAAACACTACTACCTACAACGTAGAGCGTATAGCACGCCACACCGCACGCTCACTCGAGCTCAAGCGGTTACACTCAGAATGCTACAAACAGACACATACCCCACGCAAGACAGACTACCCCACTACATGCCTGAGCTCTACAGCAAGTCTTATTGCACCAATGGCAATACATGCCTTAACGTTTATCATTTACTCTGGCCGTGCTCGCAAGCTCACATAGACTCCGAAACGGACAAAGCGCAAGTTTGAAGAAGCAATCCAGAGCGAAGAACTCGCGCCCCAATACTGGGCCGTCCAGCAGGTCCGCGACGCCGCCAGGAAATTGAATCTCTCGGTTCCATCGTGGGAGACGCCCACTCCATGAGAGCGCCGAAGCTCTCGTGGCCCGCAGGACCTTGAATAAAGTTGAATTCATTCATTCATTCATTCATGCGGAAACCAAATTGTCGTCTGCTACGAAGCGAAGTGGCGCGAGGTGCTTCGGTGTGTTTCGAAGGCGCCGTGTGCCGTCTACAGAGCTTGTGCGTGCGGTGTGCACGGGCGAGAACGGCGTTCCTAGGAAAATGACATCGATGGTGATCCCTGCGCCTGCGCTGGTGCTTTTAGCGAGCCTCCGTGAGAGACAACGACGACCTCGACATCGAAAAGACAGGTTTGAGATGGCAGACGAACAATTCAGGAGGAAATTATTTTTATTTAGAAAAAGCGTTCCTAATTTGTCATATTTTCCCTTGGTTTGTGACGCTCAGTGCCAGAAAAAGAAAGAAAAGCTGCGCGCCGATTAGCCTCTGTCCTTCCTCTCGTTCTCATTACGTTAGCGGACTGCCCAAATGTGACGCCACCGCCAAACTGAATTCTTCGGAAAGCAAATCGTTACAGAATACGGCTCCTGGTCTGGTGTTCTCATTCCTGTAGGGAAGTTTACCACTGATCCTCAGCTATGCGACAACACCCAAGTAGGGAGAGTGGGCTATGTCTTTGGCATAGTATTGGGCTCCGAAATAAATTCGGCCTATTGGAGTTTTTTTAGGTGCACCCCAAGCGTTCGTGCATTCCGCCGCTGTCGGAATGTGTCAGCCACGACCATCATCCGAACCCGCAACATCGCAAACAGCAGCATAATATTATTGCCCAAGAACCAGCATGGTGGCTTGTTCATTAAATGTGTTGCTGTATATCATACAATTCCGCATAGTCTCAATAGCCCAGTGGGCTTGATGCAAGCTTCCAATTCATTCACTGGGTTTAGCACATGCGCTTGCTGATTACCAAGGGAGTCGTGCAGGATATATATTGTCACGGCTACTCAACAATTGTTCTGACAACATTTGTGCAATCAAATGTCTTCCTGTCACCCACTCTGTCAAATCTCGTGTACACGTTTTCTTTGCTGACTCGAAAGTCAATAGATATTACAGCGGCAACCTAAACTACTACTCTCAAATATCTCAAGACAGTAGCATTCCTATTCTTACACACAATACATAAAACAGAAGGTTGTAGTAAGAATTTATTAGGATATGCTTTGGGACTAATTAAGAAAGTCTTTGCACAGGAGTCTAGCTCCAGCCGCGCACACATTAGCGCGGTGAGCGTTGATTCACGTCTTCATTTTTCGGTTTCCAACAGGGAACATAAACAGCGCCGAGTTTACATTCACCGTTTTCACAAACACCAGTCTGGCAGATGTACCTCAGGCCTCGTTGCATCCTCTCGAGGCGGAGTTTTGACATAGTCTGAAAGAAATATGAATTCCGATTAATCATTATCACCAGCCAATATTTATGTCCCTTGCAAGACCAAGGCCGCTCCCAGCGATCTCCAATTTCCTCTGCCTTCCGCTGGCTGGTTCCAATTTCATCACCCTACCTAATTTTCTGCCATTCTCGACTCTTTCCTTCTCTTCCCTTCTCTTCTCGACTCTTCCCTCTTCTTCATGCCGATTCTGCAACTCTAATGGTCCACTGTTTCTCTGTGCTACATATTGCATGGCCTGAGCAGCTGCATATCTTTATCCTTATGTCATAGAATATCGGCTATCCCCGTTTACTCTCTGATCCACACCACTCTCTTCCTGTCGCTTAACAGTACGCCTAGCATTCTTCCTTCGATCGCTTTTGCGTAATCCTTAACTTGTTCTGGAGCTTCTTTGCTAATCTCCAAGCTTCTGCCCCACATGTTAGCACCGGCAGAATCCAATGATTGTACACTTTTCTTTTCAACGACAGTGGTAAGCTCCCAGTCACGCATTAAAATAACGGCCTTATGGACTCCAACCAATTTTTATTGTTCTGTAATTTCCCTCCTTATGATAGCGGTTTCGTGTTTTGACCTAGATAAAAGTACTCCTGTGCAGACAAATAGACGCTGATTGGCGACCTTGAATTATTGTTTCTTTCCCCAGACTATTGAAAATTGCCGGTGTGTTCTGCCTAATAATCTTCACCTTACTCTTACAATTTCAAATTTAAGTGCCTCAATCATTTACAGCAATTCATCCCCAGTGTTGCTGAACAGTACAATGTCATCTGGAAACCGAAGGTTGTTGAGATATTCGCCGTTGGTCCCCATTCCTAAGCCTTCCCAGTTTATTAGCTTGAATACTTCTAAGCACGAAGTGAATAGCATTGGAGAGATTGTGTCCCATTGCCCAAACCCTTACCTGTTAGCCATTTTCTACTTTCCTTGTGGATAATCAAGTTAGGTGTGAAATCTTTGTAGCTATTTCCGAAGATATTCATGTATGCCTCATGAGCTCATGTGCTTCTTGATTACACAATGCCTTCAGGACTGCTTCTCGGTCTACTGAATCAAGTATCTGTGAAATCCATATAGATAGGTTAATTGTACTCCACAGATTTCTCAATTACCTGATTGATGACATGGACATGAGCCATTGTAGAATATAATTTACTGAAGCCAGCCTGTTCCCTTGGTTGATTGTAGTTAAGTGTCGCCGTATTCTATTCGAATTTATCTTGCTGAATATTTTATGCAATACTCAATGCAAGGTCATGGGCCGATATCGCATTCCTTTAATGTTGGCATTTTTTCAGCTCTCTCGCACCTTTTGAGTAATGAGGCCTGGCGTATGAAGGGGCGCAAGCTTTTCAAGCACATCTCCTCCATCTTTAACTACACCGACTGTTCTTCCATCTACTACCGCTATTCCCCCGGACATGTCTTGCAAGGCCACTGTAGCTTCATCGCTTGTTGCAGAAGGAGCCTCTGTGTTCTATATATGTTCATCACTACTTCCGATGAATGTAGCGTGGCTGCTCTGGGTCCTGTACACGTACAATACAATATGCTGCAATATGCTACAATATGCTGCAATATGCTACAATATGCTGAGTGTCATCCCTGAAGGATCCTGCAGGCGTCTGGGATAGGTGGGTTCTACCACTCCAAGATTACTCATACACAATTGTGAATACGGCCAGCCGAGTATATAGAAACACCGGTTGCTTGTAGCGCCACACAGTAGACCTGCCTGATCCTACCGAGAGCTGCGACACTGCCTGAACGATGTCTCTGAGTGTCAGAACACCGGAGACCAGCACCGCCCTGACCCCTACTTGCGAGACGTTATTCTGTTTTGTCAGACACCCTCCCTTACTCTACGTATGGTGGCGCTCCAGGATGGCGTCTTGTACCGTTACATGTACCCAGACGGATCTGAACTGCTCCTGGTCATTCCCACTCATGCGCCAAACTGTCCTTCCGCAGCTTCAGGATGTCCGTACCGCTGGTCATTTGGGAGTCTCCACTCTAGGTCGTATCCCCGGGTTGAACATGGCTTCTTTTGGTCCCGTATTTACCGTTCCTTTTGACGTTAGGTCGCTTTATGTATCTGGGAGTACTCCCCAGAAGTACTCCAAGCTGGTCGCCTACAACCGCTTGACGTCGCATCCGAGCCATTCTTTACATTTGGTCTTGACCTCCTTGGCCCTTTCGCGCCATCTGCCAGTGGAAATGAGTTGATGGCAGTCGCTACACACTGTACTATCAGGTACGGGATCACGCAGGCTCTCTCAACCAGCTGTGACACTGACGTCACTGATTTCCTCCTCGGAGACGTCACACTTCACCGCGACTCTCTACGACAGTTCCTCACAGATCACACAGATTGATGTCACTTCCATAGGCGGAAAGTTTTTCATTTTTCCGGAGGGGGGGGGGGGGGGGTAACGGGCCTGACCAGCTTTCTGCACCCCATCCATATATGTATTTACAGAGGGGTCCACTGCTAAAGGGCACACCGGAGCGCGTGGCGTCTGCTCGGCGCCACCACCGTCGGCGGCCGCAACGAGTGTCGCGCAGGCGCAGTGCGCTCTGTGGGGGGTGCTCTTTCGTCGTCTGCTACGATCAGCTGCCGTGCTTCAGATCATCGCGAAGCAAGCACTCGCGTAATTCGTGTTTGAACGCAGCCACTTTACTTTTAGCTGGAAGGAAAGTGACTGGATTGATGTATAATAACATGAATGCCCTTACCATCAGCAGCAATGACTTGTGCTCGCCATCTCGTTTCATAAAGATTTGCCCGCTCAACATTTTTTTACTGTGCACGTAGATTCCCATGATTCAATGATAACTCGTGTGATAGCTCTTTATAAATTAATATGCTCGTTAAAGGCACTTGTGGATTATTTGTGCAGCCTACGCATTGCAACAACTCGAATATGCAGTAGTACAAATGAGATGGGCACTACGCACGAAGAAGTATTCTCTAATATAGCTGTGCCACAAAGACACATCCGTAAAAAAATGATAATGTTTGTCTTGTAAGCTGAAACGGCAAAAATACCTGCTTGTGAATATTTTGCCTCGTCTAATTTTCCTTCAGCTTTGCAATGGCTCGCTATCAGTGTGTGGCCATGCACTGGCCGGCCAACATTAAAAAGGCGTGAACGGCTTGCTTCTCTACTATACGAAGCGCGGCAGCAGACGGTAGCAGACGACTAAAAAGCACCGCCCACAGCGCACACTGAGCCTGCGCGAAACTTGTTGCAGCCACCAGCCGGTGGCGGCGCCGAGCAGACGCCATGCGCTCCGGTGTTCCCTTTAGCAGTGGAGCCTCTGTACGTATATATTACCTTTAATTACAGTTACACTGGAAACTCCGTGTCACCTCGAACGATTGTTCACTGAAGTGAGTAATTGCAAGACCTCAGAGTAGAAGACAATTCAGTTTTACAGCCCGACTCCCCTCGCACCGCCAAGAGTCTTGGTTGAGCCATGCGACAAGCGCATTCAGTTAAAAACGTTAGGGAGATATATGTGTTTTGTGCGTATTACGTCGCACAAGTACACATCTAGCTATGAAAAAAAACTATGGAACGCCTTGTAAAAGTTTTAAAACAAAAGATACAATCAAGAAATCTTTGCCTGACGAAAGGTCAGTTATTGCGAAGATAAAACTTAACATATATAAAAATTAAACGATATATAATAATTTCTGAACACAAAAACGTTATGACTAGAATTATTAGCATAAGTATAATGTGATTCCATAAC
Organism: Dermacentor silvarum; assembly: GCF_013339745.2. Classification (NCBI taxonomy): domain Eukaryota; kingdom Metazoa; phylum Arthropoda; class Arachnida; order Ixodida; family Ixodidae; genus Dermacentor; species Dermacentor silvarum. The sequence goes on along the minus strand of NC_051157.2, from coordinate 200,606,795 downwards.
GCGATAGTTTCAATACTTGTCAAAGCATTCCATATGCCACTGGTTTCGTTTATTTTCCGGAGGCAGAATAAAGGATTATCGAGTAAAAATTATCAGGTGCCCAAATAAATAAACATATTAACAAATAAGTAAATACGACAACGATATCTCAAAAGCGCGAAAGGACTCGATAGCAAATATAGCAACGGCGTGCATTGTGTTATTGAGCGGCAAATGCAGCATATGACGAGTAAAAATTTATAAGGAAAATGCACAGATAGACTAAGGAGTTTTACAAATAGCGCAACCACGCGTTTTTTCTTACCCAAATGGCCTCATTATGCTTGCACTGTTATGTACCCCATTTTCATTCGTTTGTATAACGTTTTGCGTTGTTTTCTAAGTCAGGTGGTTTGCTTTGACTTGTAAGTTGGTGCCTTGCTCTCTCCTATTAAAGACATCAGTTTGTTGTCTGATGCGATGATTTCACCATCATTGAAAAAGTGTTTGTTCGGGCACATGATTTTGAAATGAACTTGTCAGAAAAGTTATTCAAATAAGTTCTTTTTGGGGGAGCAAAATTGCCAGATGGTTCAAACGGGCTTGTCTAGTCGTCGACCGCAAGTACATTTTCAGTCACCGAAGCCAAGAAAAGAACCTCTCGGATGTGGTCGACGAGACCGGTATGGCCAACGCAATTTTTTGATCTTGGCCATTTCCGACAAAAGGGTTAGCCGGTGTTCACCCTTGCCACCCGTAAACATGTGCACGACTTCCTCGAATGTGTGCCACGATGCCGACCTTTGCTTGCTTAAAATATCAGCGAGCATATTTCTATGCAAAATCAGGCGTCCTGGTTCAAGGCCGTCACCGTAGAACTATGTTATATATGCTTGGTCTTCCTTCCCTATGGCAAGCTGCTCAATGTAGCACTTATGCTGCCACATATCAGGTGGATACCTGTTGTTTAACGAAGACAGCACTGTGTCAGGTACTTCATAGAACCTCTGGCGGTACATGTTACTCACTGATGGAAACACGTGAGCTGAGGAATGCTCCTTGATAGTTGCGTGGAGTCTTCTTTCGCCTAGCAACTAGAACACACGGGTCCTCAACTCCTACTTTTCCTGCTTCTGCCACACATACGCGGGTCAGGCGCTTTATTTTGGAGTTAATCGGCGCCGAGTTCATGCTTGGACCATCCGAGGTGGCTGTTCCCTTTACGTGCGCTGGAACGATGGAAAATACTCCTCCTTTTCAGCGTCAGACGGGTTCTGGCGAAGTAGCGATAAGCGAGGTGCCCACTGTTGGTTTTGTCATTGGTGCCCATGCTGTGTTTGTAGCCGGTGCACATGGCAACGTCCGCAGCCGCGGTAGAAGCGACCTCGACGCCTGTTTTCTATTTCTCCTTTTATTGCGACCGCAATGTGTCGACACTCCAGGCAAATTATCGCTGTCGTCGTCGCCGTGATATTCCGTATAGAGTCCAAAAGTCATATGAGAGAGCGACCCATACACTGTGGGTGCGAGAAAAAGTCCGTAACGCTGCGCCGAAAAGGATGGCGGCTTGATGGACATTATCTTCACACGCGCCCAATACTCGGGTTATTTGGAGGTAACGTGATCAAATACGCGCATGGGGAGGAGAGCACGGGCCTTTTCATCTAGCCCTGCCGCAGCTGCGAATGACTGTGCGCGGTTGACGCTTACGCGGCCCACGTTCCATATCTAATTGTTGTTTATCATTGGGGGGTGCAATGATCCTTTACGGGGGTATGAATCATTGCTTAAATGGGTATGAGCCATCCATTGTTTTACATATCAAGGGCGAGCATGGCTGGCTTCTAACTTCATGCGCGCTGTCTGCCTTAGACTGTTTTTCCGCGCCCCAAGCGTTGCAGATCGCATAGCCTAGGTTAAGAGACAGGGGTAATTGGAGATCGCTGACAGAGGCCGTCCTGTAGTGGACATAAAAATATGAAGATGATGATGATGAGTCTAATTTTCGGGTCGCGGTGAATCGCATGGCTGTACAAACCGTTCGCCCCCGCTACTGACGTTCTTCATAATGCCAGCGTTGTGATAGCGACTGCTCGTGGTCATCCAGCGAGATAATTACAGGTTTCCATGGTCCGTAAATTGTACGATGGTTGATATTTTAATTAGTAAGTAAATGTTGGTACAATTCATATAGGCGATATAACCAACGTACAGACTCGTATGAGGGCCGCACTTTTTTGCCGCAATATTGACGAGCCTTACATGGGACCGGGCTATTTTGTCAAATTTCTCCAACTACGAGTATGAAATCAGCCGTAAACCTCTGCGATCGCCTCCTCTCGCCATCTATATTCGTGTACAACGGGCAGCGGCATTGCCCCCCAAAGGCGGATGCACACGAGCACCCACCAATGGGCGCGCACTCTACACTGACGTGATGAGCCGGACGGCCGGTGACCCCGCCGACATGGCAGCCGAGCTGGGCCGAGTCGCGTCAGCGGGACTATTTTTTTTACTCGCGGTGGATATCGGCTGCTGCGCTTCAGTGATCAGGGCGGGACACCTCTCATGTCTGCTTAAGTTGTAACTGACTTTTTTTTATAAATAGGTGTGACGCGCGAAAGTACGCTGCACGGGAAAATTCGCAGTGGAGCGCGATCGGAATCAGCGCTGAACGCGATTGCTTCTCGGTTGGACTAAAAAAAAATATTTGCTTTCAAGTTGGGGGGTGCGGCTCGTATATGTATTTAGACGGGAAGAATCTTCTTTCGTGTAATTGTCTTATGCTGCGCTATTGCTAATACTGCTTCGTCTTGGCGGCGAAGCTGCAGCCTCTTTTTTTATTTTTTATTCTGAGTCCTAGTAAAAGCTCTGCTGCGCATGACTGCTATTGATTCTGATGTCAAGTGAATCCGGCTTGGCGTCATTTGAGTTACTAAGTTAATTATACGTATATATTTATGACATCTGCATGCACGTGGCGATGTTTGCATCGCCAATAAATGTAAGTTATTTTAATTTTTTTGTGAGTCGCTCGCATTACCTACTGGCAAAAGAAGCTATGCTGAGACACATATCATTCACGTGCATTTATCACACCATTGATAAAAGACTGTGCTGAAGGGGTGAAGTCTGCAAGTATTTTTCAGTGTCAAAAAATGGCGCTAAGCAATTTGTAGCTAGTTGAATATACAGCAACACATTCATTCTCTAGACATGGACTATCCATATCATTAGAAATAATTGTTAGTTGGCTACCTCTTTTTCCTAAAAAATATAATAAACTTTGTCGTGTGTGCACATTGCAATATAATGTGTCTATGCATGGTGTTCACACTGGAAATTAAATTAACATGTTGAAGTGAAAAAATATGGATAAGGTAGCGGTCGTTGGTGCTTAATTCTAATGCGCTTGTTGTCCAATTATTAGGATTTCCAGAAATAAAGCGAAAGTATAAATAAAAGCCGTGCACGTCCGCGTCAACAATGATGCAGTTAGGTTTTAGCCACAATAACAATTAAAGGGAAAAGGTAGAGACCACTCAAAAACAACCATAAACGTTTTGGGTAACACGACTCTGGTAATTACATTGTAGGAGTGGGGGGGGGGGGCTTCGTCATTACCCCCCCCCCCCGGGAAAGTCCGGAGGGTGCTCGAGCCCCGGAGCCCCCCCCCCCCCCCCCTTGTAGTCGGCGCCTATGCTATCAAACGTTTTCCAGGACCTATTGCACTCCTGCGCTACAAAGCACAAGCTTGCCACGGCGTATCAACCTCAGGTAAATGGCCTCCCACAACGTATAAATATAAATGTCACCGACACGCTTGCCATGTGTGTTTTTGCCGACGATTGGGACTGGGACGCCGTGCTGCCAGTCGTAATATTTGCCTATAACTGCTCGCGACAAGACTCTGCGGTGTTTTCTACTTTTTATCTAGCTTACTGACTTGTACCCCACAGCCTTTTGACAAGGCTTCTTCTTGCTGGTTTTGATACCGCATCAGAATACGCCCATTGTGCCATCTTCTTAGCTGTAGAGGCACGCCAGATTGCCTGTCTGTTGCTCAACACTTCGCAGTAATAAGAATGACGCGTCTATGAGGCCTGCCACTCCGATGCCCACTTCAACAATGGTCATATGGTCCTTGTTTGGTCACCGACACGGAATAGTGGCCTTTGCGCCAAGTATATTTCGCCCTTCCCTGGCCCGCAACGTGTCTTGCGCCAAGTGGCTGGCGTCACATGTGAAATAATTCCCCTCGATTTCACCATGGCTCGTTCTTTCATCGATGCCGTCCACGTCAACCGCCTCAAGCGATACCACTCGCACCAGCTAGCAATACTGTGACGGCACCTTCGCCCCAAGGGGTTAGTTACGAAGCCCTGTCAGAGACAAAGCTGAGGACAGTACAGATGATGATGACGCTCACTGTTTTCAATCCGACTGCTTTCCAGTTTCGATGTCATTGTACGGCTCTAAATAGCTTATAAATGTATCTTAAACGTCTCCCCCCCCCCCTAAAATATGCGTGAAGCACTGGAATAAACTCATGCATAACACGACTAGAATACATTTCCTGTCTTTTGGTTTGTGCTGCTACATCACAGCATCCTTGTTTATTTTTTGTTTTTCCTCAATCGAACGCTGTTTTCTCGTGCTATAATGTCAAGCAGCTCAGGTGACACGTTTGAAAAGGTATAACTGCGCTACCTGGGAGATAGAATTTCTATAAGGTCTATTCGAAGCACAACAAATGTAATTATTTACAGAGCTATGCGATGCGCCACTGTAAAATGATGTATCAATGAAGAGAGAAGCTGTTCGTTTCCCCAAAAGGGCATCACGGCACCCTGATACAAGGAGTGATGGAGAACGTGAATGTGGAACCGACGTTGAGGCGCTCTGATGACGATTCGATGATAACGACTATACGCTAATCGGAAACGGTTCCGGAACTCGCAGTCGACAAAACAACAGAAGCAAGCTCCAAGTAATTTTTGCAGCGCAAGCTGTTATGGGCTCATCCCGATAGCCGTTTCGGTTCGCGATGATGCCGCCGCCAACGGCGTACGCCACCGTAACTACTATCGCCGGCAATGCGAAAAAAATACCCATTTCCCGCGAAATCGAACCCGCGCCCGCTGCGTGGAATCCAGATACTCTACCACTGAGCCACGCAATGCGCTTGATATCGGGCAGCCAAAAATGCCCTATAAGGAAAGCGCGCAGGCGCAGACGCCCCGAGCATCCGCCAGTGTGGTGGCGCCATCTAGGTAAGGTTCCTGTAATCGCAGCGTGCGCAGGCGCAGACGACGAGGTGCGATTCAGACGAGGCGCCCAGTCAACGCGATCCCAAGGTGCCGAGCCCCGCCAGTATTGTGGCGCCATCTAGTTAAGGTGTCTGCAAACGCAGCGTGCCCGACATGTAAGTTGCAGTGTAAGGCTAGATCGGGCTCAGCAGACTGCTGTGCAGTGAGGATTACAAGCCGCAGCTGACCGTCGACGACGGGCGGACAGTTCGCATCGCTCTCGTCAAAACGAGGCGAATAGACTGCTGCGAAGACCCTGTTGTGCGTGGTGCACAAATTGGAGCTACTCTTTAGCCGCTCCACCAGCTTACGCTGCGACTGTGCTGCGTATGCCGCGCAGGCCTGTGACATTTTTTATAAAGAGGCAGGATCTGAAATAAATTTCTTGAGACAACCGCCTTCTGTGCAGAAAGCCACCTTTAAAAAGCGGTAGGGAAACGCAAGCAGGGAAATATTTATTAGATCTTTAGTACATTGCATAGCATAGCATATAATCCCACACGTTAACAGCCTTCCTCGCGCCACTAGTCGCTCAATAGTCCACCATAACAAGGACTAGGGGAATTTTGGACGCCTTACAGTGCGTTGTTCGATAATTTGGACTCCTACTGCAGGTGCTATTGTTTTGTTCTGATAAGTCATCGACGTCGTCTCCTCGAATCGGAAACAGACCACGCCCAAACGAGAAAAACTAGCTGCTACATTCACTTCTTTATTCAAAGCATATCTAACAGCATTAGGAAGGTGTGAGAGATGCTGTCGCACCTCTGCACATCCTTCTCAGCAAAAGCAACTCCTGTTAATTGGGACATGTTTCTTCGGTTCCATGAAGTTCTTTCGATCAAGTTCTACTGCGATTCTCGCTCATTTAGCACGTTTTATTCGAACTCACCGGATTTGTTGTTTTCTTGCCCGTAATCCTAAACACCCTGCATGCATGAAACTTGAATACATCATAAAACTGCTAAAGACAACTACTTGTCTAGTACACTACCCGAAATACTAAAAACAAATCTTAAAACGTTCTGGCAAATAATAAACCCAACAACTAATAGTGCTATTTCATTAGAAGATTCATCTGAAAAGGCTGTTTCCGAGAACAGATGTGCGACCATACTAAACGATTCATTTACAAGTCAATTTTCGAAAACTGGCAATGTTGAACCTCCTAACGCATACCAGTACAAATACTTAACCAATGCATCCTCTAATTGTTGAAGTACCTGGAATTAGAAGCTAATACATAGCTTACCGTATCATTCATCACCGGGTTTCGATTCTATTAACAATAAATTCCTTAAAAGCACTAGCCTCGTTAGCTCCATGATACTGGCGAAAATTTCCCAACAATCCCTGAACTCATGTGAGCTTCGAAAGGAATGGAAAATTGGGAAGGTGGTTCCAAACTTTAAATCCGGCCCCAGAAACTCACCTCTTCATTATCGACCCATATCCCTTACAAGCAGTTGTTGTAAACTTTTAGAGCATGTAGTTTTCACCAATCTGGCAAACTTTCTAGAATCTAACTCATACTTCACTACAGCACAGCAAGGCTTTCGAAAATCATATTCCTGCGAAACTCAACTAGTATCCTTCACCCATCAGCTACACCGTATCCTGGATCGCTCATCCTGCACTGACTGTGGTATCTTGGATTTTAGTAAAGCATTTGATAAAGTATGCCATAATCTACTACTTTTTAAATGGAGGTCACTAAATATCGACCCTAACCTTAGAAAATGGATAGAGCATTTCCTTACAAACCGTTTCCAATTCTTCACTGCTAACGGTCATAACTCTCCACTTACTGAAAAGTACAATCAGGTGTACCACAAGGGTCTGTGCTGGGACCATTATTATTTCTTATCTATATTAATGACCTAACTGTTACAATATCCTCTAACATACATCTGTTCGCAGATGATTGTGTTATCTTCCGGGAAATTAACAGCTCTGATGATACTTTAACACTCCAATCTGATCTGGATAATGTAGTTGACTGGTGCGGGAAGTGGTATAATGGAATTAAATATTAAGAAATGTAAAATAATGCGCGTATCCAGATGTAATTCTACTCCTAGCACCTACCATTTTAACAACATTACCTTAGATTTCGTCATGTCATATAAATATCTCGGTGTACACATTACGAATAACTTAAGTTGGGCCAATACATATAGAGTACGTCATTAACAATGCTAATCGCATGATCGGGTACTTGCGGCGCAACTTTTCGAAAACACCGCCTACTTTAAAACTACAGCTTTACAAGACTTCAATACGCTCGAAACTTGAATATGCATCTGCAATATGGGATCCCAGTCACGTTAATCTCATTGCCTCACTTGAAGTAGTACAAAATAACTCTACCCGTTTCATTCTTTCTAATTATAACCATACCGCGAGTATAACCTCAATGAAAACTAACCTAGCACTTATTCCATTAGCTAACCGCCGCAAACGCCTGTCTTTCGCTATTTCATAAAATTTTCCATCCCACCACGCTTCACGACGACTTGATAATGCGGCCTCAGTACATTTCAAACCGCGTCGATCATCGCAGTAAGGTGGGAATCAATTCATGTCACACGAAGTCTTTCTTTCAGTCTTTCATCCCCCGTACATCGCAGGAATGGAACCACCTTCCCTCAAGTATTGTAGCCATCACCGATAATAAACTTTTTCGTGAAACATTAGCTAACATTGCATAATCAGGAGAATCATCGTGTTACCAGAACTCACTGCACTGGTTCGTTTGATTTGTCTTTCTTTACTACTCTGTAACCACTCCTCTCTTTAATGCCATATGGCCCTGAGGGTATTTTAAATAAATAAATAAAATAAATAAATAACGTGCGATCGTATTGTTGTGTTTTATCATCGCCGTACATTTTTTTCTTTCAAAGCAATAGCTTGTCTCCCCTCATTGGTCGATGTGCTCTATAGTTATGTTTATGAGGTATTTTCTTGTCATGTAATTAGCTCTAATTACTGGAACCTCTGCTGAAAATATTGCAAGCAGTCTTTTCTGTTCATTTAAAGTTTCGTTCTCATCACTTCAACTTTTCTTACACCAGCTCCCATGCAGTTGCCCTGCACATCTGCCATTCAGTTTCACGGAACTCTGCGATAGAGGCAGCATGTAAACTTTGTGATACAGTGTTTACGAAACGATAGGCATGTTAAACACAGTGCCTTGCTACCCATGCACCTGAGATTCTAGCTTTATATTACTTTAATTCATTCCCCCGTTCATTACGGTGTCCTCATTTGGGAAGGTACGTCTCAAACAATTTAAATAACTTCTACCCCATGCACAACAGAGCTATGCCTTTTATTCACCCCATACCCTACCCAGATCATAGAGGCATTCCTACACTAAGTAAAAATTTTATTCATTCATTCATAACTTACTCTATCACGAACGTGTTTCGTCGTGCTTCGTGGACTTTATTTATTCTTAAATATTTAGAGTCATCGTCATTTGAAGTTATGTTTACTGAACGCACAACTGACTCTCAGTACTTTCATTTCACTTACACTAACATTTTGCCCAAATACGATATCAGGCATTTGATATTTACCAATCCTAAAATAATACATAAATCTGGACAGCGGCTATTAAATTGGCAAATTGCCAGTCTCTTAAACAACCACATACATTCACTCTCTTTAATAACACGTTCCCCTACATTACCATCAGTTAGCAAGCAATCAAAGTTATATTTTCTTGACTGTTTGACGTTGTATTTGGAACATTCTGGCTGCATTACTGGTTACATATCAGTGCTGTATATAGGTTGTACTTTTATATTAGATCTATATGACATTAGTGTAGTTGAATTACTGGTTGTATATTCTGTTGCAGTTACCTTTCAGTGCCCACTGTTGTAGGCGAAATAAGCTTGTATACGCTATCCTGCGCCGGCGATGTAACGCTAAATCTCCGGCTCCATCGGCGGCTCGCCGACGAAGAGCGTGAGCCATTAGGCACGGTGCCAGCTGCGTAGGCGCGCGCTCACGCCACGTGGGCAGCCACTCAGAAACGTTTCGCTTCCATGGGGGAGGGAAAGGGCAGGAAAGAGTGTCACGCGCGCTGCGCCTGCTTCGTTTGCGTTCAGTTCAGTAACAGAAAACCTATGGGGCAGCCGCGCATTGTGTGTACCCCTGAATAGGAAGCTCTCGCAGAATGGCGACGGGAGATCGGCCATTAAAGGCGCATCGTCGACTGGCCGATCATATGGTGCGAGCCGCTGAAACTGCGGCACCCTGCCAACGCCAAGCAGATCACATGACCTGCTCTTTGTCACGGTCAAGTTAATTACGAGATACATAACCGTCAAACACAAGGTGCACCCAGCACAAGCTTCGCTTAACCCCACTTTCCGGTAGGGGAAGGTCCGACGATATGTTTTTATTTTCTGCAGTATCTCCAAGCAACGGCAAACAACATTACCTTGTTTCTGTCCAGATACGTGGTATTTGCATATTTTAAAATCTTGGTGCATGCAAATTGGAAAACTCTGGATATACAGTTCTTTTCAATGCATGCAATAGGAACAGTCGAATCCGCGAAACGTGTCGGCCGAGGTCCAACTTTCGTCACGACATCGCTCTCTCTCTCTCTCTCTCTCTCTCTCTCTCTATATATATATATATATATATATATATATATATATATATTGTAGCGAAGGATACGAACGCCATAGTGGGTCATGCTCTCCAGCCCTTTCTAGTGGGTCGATCCCTCCTGTGCTCTCCTCGAGAAACGCCGCTCGTGCTGAGATCTCGGGCCTTGAACTAACGGTCGGTCCAAAAGGCTGGTGTCTAATAAACGCCTTTACAAGTGGTGGAGAGTGCTTCTGCCTTCAGCGTGAATCCTGGAGCTTCGATCCCGTACCCTTCGCTCAACCATGCCAGAAGACGCGTCCCAGCGAGTGCCACCTACGCCATCTCAGCAAGTGCCACCTACCCCATCCCAGCAAGCGCCTCCTCAGTCGGTCATGTGCTCTGATGTGCCTCGCCACAGGGACCCTACCATCTTCAGCGGCGCGGATGAAACCGACGTGGAGGATTGGCTGACAACGTATGAGAGGGTCAGCCGTCACAACAAATGGGACGAACCCGCAAAGCTAAGCAATGTTCTCTTCTATCTCGCGGGTGTCGCCAGTCTCTGGTACAGCAACCATGAGACCGATTTTCCGACGTGGTCCTCGTTCAAGACTTCTTTGGTGGCGGTGTTTGGTAGCCCTGCGGTGCGCAAGCTCCGAGCGGAATCGCGTTTGCGAGAACGCGCACAGCAGCCGGGTGAATCATTTACCAGCTACATCGAAGATGTTCTGGACTTGTGCAGACGAGTCAACGCGACGATGTCGTAATCCGACAAAATAAGAAATGTGATGAAAGGGATTGAAGACGATGCGTTCAACATGCTGCTTGCGAAGAATCCTCAGTCCGTGACTGACATCGTCACTCTATGCCAAAGCTACGAGGAGCTCAGACGGCAGCGCTCCTTGCCATGTCGCCGTTCTTCGCGTGACGGACACGTTGCTGGTTTGGACACCATCTCCGACCAGACAGCACTGCTCACAGAAGTGAAAGCGTTCGTTCGGGAGGAAGTTGCACGCCAGCTCTCCTTGCTAACCTTCGCTCAGCCACCGCATGTGCAACAGCCCGCAACGAATGTTATGCCCACGCTCCGTCGCGCGATCGAGCAGCAAATCGCCGAGGTCTTGCCAGACCAGCATCACCATCGTCCTAAGGCCGCTCCACTACGCTACGCCGATGTCGTCGCGACAGCCCCACATGTTCCGACGGCTGCACCACTCAGCTACGCTGAAGTCGTCGCGAGGTCTCAACCACTCTCTCCACTCTCTCCGAGTGTGCCTCTCCGTTATGGCGACGTTGCGGCTAGGCCCCGACCGCCGCCTGCCACGCCGTCATACCAGAATCCGCCCAGTACAACGCGACCTCTTACATGGATGGGACCTGCCCCAGCGCACCGATGGCGTACTTCCGACAACCGGCCGATATGCTTTGCGTGCGGCTATGCCGGTCACGTCACTCGTTATTGTTATCGCGCTCAGCCGCCTAGCGCCGCATCATCCGTGACAAGCCAGTTCAACCGTCCATATTACGAACCCCATTCGGCTATGTCCCCGACTTCGCGCCCGACGCCAACCACCCGCCGTTCACCATCTCCACCCCGTCGCTCAGTGTCACCGATGCGACCCCGTCCCGTAACTCGGGACGAGGAAAACTAATCGTCGCAGTCCAAGAGGCAAGGGCTGCGGCGCCGTCGAAACGTGTAAGTCCTCAACGCACTCCTTCGAATGTGATCGAAGTGTTTGTTGACGGTGTTCGCGCATCTGCACTCGTGGACACTGGAGCCGCCATATGTGTTATAGACGCTAAGCTTTGCCGCCTACTTCTGAAAGTCACGACGCCCCTTTCTGGACTGTCCCTCCGCACAGCCAGTGCTCAGCATATCCACCCCTTAGCAGCTTGCACTGCTCGTGTTGTTATAGACGACGTTCTGTACGCCATAGAATTCATAATCCTCACCTCGTGTTCTCACGACGTTATCCTCGGCTGGGATTTCCTCTCGCGCCACAATGCCGTTATCAATTGCGCACGGGCCGAGATGGAACTCTCGCCACTGTTAGGCTTGCCGATCACCGACAATACTTCCCTGTCGAGCAAGCTAATTGTCCACGACGACACCCACGTTCCTCCCCGCGCGTCAACAGTCGTGCCCATGTACTGCAGCGGAATCTCAGAGGCTGTTGCGCTGCTGTCTCCATCTGACCCCGCTTCCTTACTAGGACAGGCCTGCTGCTACCTTTTGCGACAGTGTACATCAAGCAGGGCTACAGCACCATTTTCGTTTGCAACCCGTTCCCATACCCTGTCATGCTGCTCCGAGGGGAATGTCTAGGCAATGTCGAAGCGATTGAAGACGTGCAAGTTATGGACGTGCCCGATGACAATTACTGCGCTAGTTCTAATGCGCTCAGCGCTATTTCTGCCTGTGCGGGACCGTCCAGTGATGTGTTTGATTCTTCCATTGCCGATGACCTTACGCCGGTCCAGCGATCTCAACTTGTGTGCCTCTTGGAAGAGTTTCGTTCTTCTTTCGATGTCGGGCAATCTCCCCTAGGCCGGACATCAGCTGTTACTCACCGCATCGACACTGGCTGGCAACCGCCATTGCGGCACCGCCCGTATCGTGTATCTCCTGCAGAGCGTCGTGTAATCAACGAACAAGTCGACGACATGCTTCGCCGCGAGGTGATACGACCTTCCAACAGTCCATGGGCATCCCCTGTGGTCCTCGTTACGAAGAAAGATGGTTCTGTGCGGTTCTGTGTCGACTACCGGCGCCTAAACAACATCACACACAAGGACGTCTATCCTCTCCCGCGCATAGACGACGCCATTGACAGTCTACAAGGCGCAGAATTATTTTCATCTTTAGATCTGCGCTCAGGGTATTGGCAAGTACCCATGGCTGACGCCGATCGGCCAAAGACATCTTTTGTAACACCCGACGGCTTATACGAATTTAACGTAATGCCTTTTGGGCTTTGTAATGCGCCCGCAACATTTGAGCGCATGATGGACACCGTTTTGCGTGGCTTGAAGTGGCACACATGCTTGTGCTACCTTGATGACGTTGTTGTTTTTGCGCCAGACTTCACAACGCACCTTCAACGCCTACGGTGTGTCTTGACGTGCTTAACAAACGCCGGCCTACAACTAAACCTCAAGAAGTGCCGATTTGCAGCTCGGCAGCTGACGATCCTCGGTTACGTCGTATCCAAGGATGGGATACTCCCCGATCCAGCCAAGCTTCGGGCCGTCGCTGAATTCCCTAAGCGAACATCCGTCAAAGAATTGCGCAGTTTCATAGGTCTGTGTTCTTACTTCAGACGCTTTATTCGCAATTTCGCCGCCATCATCTCACCCCTGACGAAACTGCTTGCACGCAACGGGCCCCTTACTTCGTGGTCGTCCCAGTGCGACGAGGCCTTCACAAAGCTGCGTCATCTGCTTAGCTCCCCGCCAATTTTGCGCCACTACGGTCCGACAGCTCCTACTGAGGTGCATACTGATGCCAGCGGGGTTGGCCTCGGCGCTGTTCTTGCCCAACGCAAACAAGGGTTTCCTGAATATGTCGTCGCCTGTGCAAGTCGCACGCTTACGAAAGCTGAGACAAATTACAGTGTGACAGAACATGAATGCTTAGCCATCATCTGGGCTCTGACTAAGTTCCGCCCTTATTTATATGGCCGTCCATTTGACATCGTCACGGACCACCATGCACTATGTTGGCTGTCGTCCTTGAAGGACCCTTCTGGCCGTCTTGCTCGATGGGCACTTCGCTTGCAGGACTACGATATCCGCGTGCTGTACCGCACCGGACGCCAGCATTCTGACGCCGACGCCCTCTCGTGCTCTCCGTTGCCTGACAATACCTGCTCTTCCCTATCCGAGATTATTGTTTATTCGCTCGACCTTAACACCATCGCTTCTGAGCAGCGCAAGGACCATTGGATTGCCTCCCTTCTAGACTTGCTTTCTGGTTCGTTGGCCCAACCAAGCACTCGCACGTTGCGTCGCCAAGCACGCCACTTTGCCATTCGCGGCAACCTGCTTCACCGACGCAATTATAACCCCGACGGACGCCAGTGGTTGTTAGTGGTACCCCGCAGACTGCGTTCCGAAGTATGCGCAGCTTTCCACGCTGATCCACAGTGTGCGCACTGCGGCGTTTTCAAGACTTACCAGCGTCTTCAACAGCGGTATTACTGGCGCGGGATGTACAGCTACGTTCTCAAGTTCGTTCGCTCTTGTCTCGATTGCCAGCGCCGGAAATCTTCGCCCCGCCTCTCGCCGGCCGGTCTGCAACCTTTACCTTGCCCTACCCGGCCGTTTGGACGCATCGGCATCGATTTGTATGGGCCCCTTCCACTGACGTTGGCTGGAAATCGCTGGGCAATTGTGGCAGTCGACCACCTGAAGCGATACGCCGAAACTGCCACCCTACCGGCAGCTACAGCGCGCGTTGTTGCCTCCTTCTTGCTTCGACGATTCATTCTGCGACATGGGCTACCCCAGGAACTGCTTAGTGATCGGGGACGTGTCTTCCTGTCCGAAGTCGTTGAAGCCATTCTCAAGGAGTGCCACGTTGTTCATCGCACAACTGCGGCGTACCATCCCCAAACCAATGTCCTTACCGAACGCTTCAACCGTACCCTCGGGGACATGCTTGCTATGTACGTCGCCTCTGACCATACTCATTGGGACGCCATTCTGCCCTTCGTCACTTACGCCTATAACACCGCTACTCAGAGCACCACTGGCTTTTCACCTTTTTTCCTACTGTACGGTCGGCACCCATCGCACACCATCGACACAATTCTACCGTACCGGCCGGATGCATCCGAATGTGCGCCCATTTCTGACACGGAAAGACATGACGAAGAGTGCCGCGATCTCGCACGGGTCTTTACATCCAGTGACCAAGAGCGCCAGAAGAGCACACGCGGTGACACCACTTCTGCACCCACCATCCTTCCTGGCGCGCTTGTGTGGCTCTCGGTTCCTTCCGCTACACCTGGTCTCTCATCCAAACTAATGCCCAAGTATGAGGGCCCCTACCGTATCGTCGAACGCGCATCTCCCGTCAACTACGTGATCGAACCAGTTGAACTTTCAACGGACATGCGCCGTCGTGGACGCGACATTGTCAACGTCGAGCGCCTCAAGACCTACTATGACCCACTCATAGTGACCAGTTGTTAGGTCGCCCGACGGCTCCCTTTTCGCTCCCGGGGGTGATTGTAGCGAAGGATACGAACGCCATAGTGGGTCATGCTCTCCAGCCCTTTCTAGTGGGTCGATCCCTCCTGCGCTCTCCTCGAGAAACGCCGCTCGTGCTGAGATCTCGGGCCTTGAACTAACGGTCGGTCCAAAAGGCTGGTGTGTAATAAACGCCTTTACAATATATATATATATATATATATATATATATATCGATAAAGAGAGCGAGAGAGATGTTGGAGGTACCCGACCCTCCCCACTCGAAACATTGTTGACACTCTTCAGGTTGAGCTTGCAGTACTTCCTACGCAAAAAAAAAGAAAATCTGACAAGCTATGTCTCCATGGATGTCGACGGTCAGGCGAATAATATCGGAGCAATGTAGCGACACCCCATTTTACCACCACTGAAACGTGTCACGTAGGAGGCGTGTCACATGCAGCCTGGCTCCTCTCTCGTGGTTATTCTCTGGACGCACTGTACCATATGGCGGTGCCACCAGGAAGTACACGTGTGGCCCATGTGTGAATATATTCAGCGAATATTGTCTGATCATAAATGACTGGGGTTTCTTCCACCCAACACCGCAGATATTTTAAATGCTTTTTTTTCTGAGAAATACATACGCAGCGGCAAATACCTGCAGTTGGCGCCAAAGAAAGTGGTTCGTTGAACAACGGCACATATCCGGCTGTACACGCCCAGTGATCCAAGCTGGGTTGCAGGAGGCTCACTGAAGAGCTGCCCATACAGTGACACTTACCTTTAACAAAAGTTCGCGTGAACGGGTTAACGGATGAGCGGCACATACGCAGTGTCACTTGTCCGGGATCCACGTTGGCGCGACGGTTGGTTTCGTACCGAATTCCCTCAACACGGCGGCCAGATGCTGTAACGGCTAAGGCATGCACTACCCAGTGTCCCAAGATGGTGGAGAAAAAACATTTAGAGGCATTGTCCTACAGGCAGAAAGATACTCGCCGGGAAGCGCGTGAAATAGCCTAAGAGTGCTAATCTCAATCACGAGAACTAACTTAAACTCACCGTGCATTCTGAATTTCCATATGTTACTCGGCCAGTCCCACAATTCACAGCGCATCCAACTTGAATCTGGAGAACCAAGAGTGCAACAAGAAAAAAATTGTGCATTGAATACTTACACGAAAAGAAGCTGTGCAGCATATTGCCTTCGAAGCATTGTTTGAAACTGCTGAATTAGGACACAAGAGTTGACAAAATTGAGGCGCACTGGAATACACGTTGTGAGCGCTAAAGCAGCGAAGGAACTGTAACGTTTGTGCAATAGGCAATTCTGATGATGATTAGTATTGTATGAGCACTCCTTAGAAACGAGACGATGGCATATGCAAGCAAGCTAATTGCTTGAAATTTTCTTTTGTTAAAATTTTTAAATGCATTTTAGTTCTAACGAACAATATTTTCTGAAGAAACTTCGCTTTATTGGGTGTTATCACTTGCTTTCGGCCACCAATCTTCAGACCGTCATTTACTAGTCTCCGGAGCAGTTTAATGTATCTTCCACTACTGTCCTTAAAACACAGCGATCCGTCTGCCGCACTGCTTTCGCTGTTTATGACTATGCGAGTCATCTTCGGTTGAACATTTCTTTTTAAACATTACGTTTACATGCGTCCATATTTATGGAGCAAACGGGCATTGCCATTTTATTCATCACAACGCTTCCCTATCCTTTCTCAGTAGGTGTTGTCTGATGTGTTGCATAACTGACTTCGTCTCCGTCCTTCCTATGGAGCAAACAGTTTCTGGATATCTGACTTTGCGTTTTACAACTATCCATTCCATTAGTGCAGAACTTAGGGTTAGTTTACAGCTTGTACTTCTTCAGTGTGAGTCGATGTCTATCTATACAGCTATCTAAAAACATAGCCGCCCATCTATTTTCGTTTATGTTCCTGAGCCATCTCCTGAAGAAAATTTGGTTCAGCCTCTTACATTTGGAATTTCCAGCCAATTTTTCCATCCCTTCAATAGCTAATCGATAATTATGGTTGCCAATCGATAGCCACCCAATAGCTAAACGATAATCGATCAATAATCAAGAAGTTCCGGAAAATATTGCGGATGACTTCGTACTCCTTAGCCTAGCCCATATACGTGGTCAATACCTTGCGATAGCCAATAGACAATTAATCAATAGGTAATCGATCAATAACCTAAAAATTCCGCAAAGAGCATAACCCGTAAGGCGAAGACCGGCTTCTGCCGATTAGCTCCGCCGTTTCTTTAGCCTTGTGCCACTAGTGCAAGCTGCGCTATTATTAGGCGAAGCTTTATAGGCTCACAAGTGTCGGTGGTGGTGGTGGCGGTGGCGTTGTGACGCTGAAAAGTTGGCCGATCCTGGCGAAAGTGCAGAAAGGATTCAAGCTCAATGGCACATACCAGGTACAAAAAAGAAAGAGAGAGAAAGCGAGACCAGGGACAAAAAAAAAAGAGAGAAAGGAAGAAAGAGAGAGAAAGAATGAAGTAGAGAGAGAGAAAGAAATATATAGAGAGAAAGGATATAGAGAGAAAGAGAGAGAAGGAGAGAAAGAAAGAACGAGAAAGAGAGAGACAGAAAGAGAGAAATAATAAAAGAGAACGATAGAGAGAAAGAGAAAAAGAAAGAAAGGGTGAAAGATAGAGAGAGAGAGAACCAAAAAAAAAAGAAAATCATCACGAAGGTCAGATACACAAACGGCCAGCTTCGCTTACCCCCATTTTCTCGAGAGGGAAAGGGCTGGTGATTGTTTTTTTGTCCTGAACCGGCGTCGCTGCTGCCGGGCTGGCGAGCGCCATGTTGTGTTGCTGCAAGGAAACGAGCGGCGCACGCGGCGTGTGCCTCTCTATGATCGGTAGAAACGCGCCGCGCTGTGATAGGTAGATGGTTAACGCCGGAAACGCCGTGCCTTCTGCGTAACGGGGCCATTAAAGCTATATCCCTTTAATATATAGTGTCACGGGGCGCCAAATACATGAAAATTAAGGCACGGTTTATGTAGCGACCATTAACAGGAGTAGCGAAAATGGCTGAACATGCGCAGTGTCTCGGTGATGGTCGTCTTCTTCAGTAGTCCAAAGAGGCGGGTCGTAACACCTAACCTCCCCGGCGCGCGGATTGTTGTCTCTGCGCCGACTAATTACGCAAGGAGGCGGGGGAAAAGTGCGGTTTGAACCGGGATAGGGGCCCGACGTCCCAACATGAAGGGTAGATGGTGAAAAACTGTCCAGTGGCGCTACGTTGCCGTAATAAAGTCGCTACATTGCCGTAAAATCTTGTAAGGGCCAGTGTAACGCACCAAAAAGTTTTTGGAAAGACCTACACGACTATATGGAGTACACATAAGTACAATAGATTCTAGAAAAAAGCAGAGGTTGCGGTGGCTGTGATCGTAGCGGTCCTTGCTAGATAAATGCGAGTCAGAGTAGCTCATGAGTGACCTGAGGTGCCAGATGGGCTCGAGCGGCAGCATCGCCGCTGTTCTCTGTGCTATGATGCATGACAACAGTTAGTAGCGTGTCGAAAGACAAAAAAACAGTAGGTAAAATGGTGGGAAATAGGCGGTGTCGTGACGGGATGAATTGCATGCGAATTCCACGTATGGCAAGGTGCTGCACCACTCCCGATAATGATCAGAAATGTAGATTGCCAGCACATTGGCAACGGTACAGTTCAGCCTCTCGATGAGCTCGTTGGTTAGGATTGGTTTGCGGGAGCTTGTGCTCAACAGAACATGAACGAAGAAGGTCGTCGACGAATTTGTCCAGGAAGTAGTGGCCCCAGTTTGCGATCCTTGGAGAATCATGATGACCAATAGCGCAATGAACTAGGAAGTCGGCTACGTCCGTGGTATCAAAGATATCAATGAATTGCTTGATAATTATTTCGTCGTTTTCTAGAGCCTCATGGAGCAAGTAAGCGTCGATCGTCGGTGACCACTTTCGAAAAACAAGATGATTGAACTTAAAAAAATTATGGGGTATTTTACGTGCCAAAACCACGATCTGATTATGAGGAACGCCGTAGTGGGGGACTCCGGAAATTTGGACCACCTGGGGTTCTTTAACGTGCACCTAAATCTAAGTACACGGGTGTTTTCGCATTTCACCCCCCTCGAAATGCGGCCGCCGTGGCCGGGATTCGATCCCGCAACCTCGTGCTCAGCAGCCCAACACCATAGTCACTGAGCAACCACGGCGGGTAATGCTTGAACTTCCATTTTATTGTATTGTATTGTATTGTATTGTACCTTTGTCGCCTCATAGGGGATGACCGTAAAATAAGAAAAAGAAGAACTTAAAGGGATAAGGACACAAAAGTTGGCGGGTAGATTTTTGCGTCGGAACAAAAGCTGAACTATTGAAAATGACGAATACAACAAGCTGCTTTGAGAAAAAGAACGAGAAACGTTTTTTTTTTGCGATTTTCTGTTGCACCTTGCTTCCAAGCGGTCGCCGGCAGAAGCTGAAATTTGACGTCATAACACGCACCAGAGTGCGCGCGTGCAACCAAGGACGGCACCAGCAGTAGCAGTGTTTCCGGGGGCGTCGGTCCCTTGCAGCGTTTGTTAACCCCTTTCGGCAATCTTCGTAGATGGTCCGTCCGAAACATTATCGCCGTCGGCGCTCCACGCAGGTGGTGCGTCTTACATGCGCCTTCCCGCGGTCGTCGCTCGGTATTGACGCGTTTTTTCGCGGCGGAAGGAAATGCCCAGACATTGCTGTTATAACAGCATCGCCGGTCGTGCCACGCCGTCGCAAACGTTTCCCAGAGACGAGAAGGTGCGTAAAATTTGGATACCTGCCTGTCAGCCATCACGCCCAGCCTGGAGACCTCAAAAAAATGACTTCATTTGCGCGAACCACTTCGTCGACGATGATTATTTGACCAGCCCGGCTGTGCTGAAAAGCTTCGGTATGCCGCTAAAAAGGCAATGCCTAAAGCCTGACGCTGTGCCATCGGTCTTCTCACAAAAACGCAAGGCAGAAATGATCAGTGGCGCGTTTGAAAAGAGGAGGCGAAAAGATGTCGGTACTGTTTTCGTTCACTTGCAGCCTTCTTGAGCAGTGTGAGGGCGAGGCAGGGGCGAGATGCCCGAGGCTGGGCACGAAAGCAGTAATGTCTTTAATAATGTTGGCAAAGCATAGTAAAACAATACAAGGCTAACGAGCACGAGCGCGACTCATGAGATCAGACACACACACAGCTCTGCTTCTCCACAGGCTAAAAGCAGGAAAAACTGGGGAGAACGCCAGACCGGTGCTGCCATCTGTCGGTCGGCTGGCAAAGTGGACGTGAGAGTCTCGGAGGGACTGATACCTCACAGCAGTTGCTCACGCCGACGGCATAAACAGTCATCCACGCAGTGCTGAAGTACCCTGCAGCTGCCTCGCCTGCGTGCGCCCTTAAAAAAGCAAGTTTACAAAGGAAATGACAAATAATTCATGCACAAGTGTCTGGTGCAGAGCGAAATCTTTGCGCTACGCTTCGCGAAAACCTGACCGGCACTTCCACGGCCGCCTGCTCTTCTTCGTCGCTTGACGCGTAAGGCTCGTAACCGTAAGCGGTAATATTTCTTGCCAAGTTGGAATGGTCATCGCTGGTAGAGGCCCCTAAACTTGAATCCATGCTCGCGATGGCGGCGTCGGCGCGCTTCGTATGACTGCGGCCGGCCGGCTGGCTATCCGACGAGGGAGTCGTGATTCCACGGCTTCCAGCTCCCGTGGGTCGGGCGGCGAGGCGCGCGCTCACAAAAACGCCAACAATAAACCTACTGGCTCAAAAGTGAGGTAAGTGGATACTTCTTTTCGGTGTAATTACACACTGAAGATTCATTTTCAGCATTTTCGTAGAATTTTCAGATTTTGTGTCCGTATCCCTTTAACCTTGGTTTACTAAGCAACTGCGCCATCCCACGACATCGTGGCCAAGGGGTTATAGTGGTCTTTGTAATAGACCTACTTAGACAGATAAACAAAGTATTTAAAATATGTAACGTGGGAAGTTAAAGCTTGTACCAGTACTTACGTTAGTGAAATACACTAATATTGCATCCATAGGACTAAAAATACAAGATAAACCAAAAGAGTTCGGGAGGCTTGGTTAATTAAGTGTATGTATGCCGTCTGTGGTCTGTGGTGGTAACGTCCTTGCTTATTTATCCATTTAAAAAAAGTGCCCTCAAGACACATACATTATAGAGGGGAGATGCAAGTACATAATAGAATACAATATAAAAACACAGACTTTTGGAAGACGATACAAAGTTCGAAGGCTAGGATAAAAAGAAAAGTTAGCGTAGCTTGGCACTGGAGGCGCAATGCTAGAGACAGCGGAGCTGATGGGCACCAAGCTAGTCCTGGCTTTTGGGCTAGGCTAAGCACTACCAAATCATCCCCAGCATTTTCCGGAATGTATTTATTATTGATCGATTGTCGATTAGCTATTGATTGGCTATCGATTGGCTCGCAAGGTATTGGCCACGTATTTGGGCTAGGCTAAGCATTACCAAGTCATCCCTAGAATTTTCCGGAATGAATTTATTATTTCTCGATTATCGATTAGCTATTGAGTGGCTATCGATTGGCTATCGCAAGGTATTGGCCACGTATTTGAGCTAGACTAAGCACTACCATAAGATAATTTCCAATAGAATCAGGGCAACACTTGACTTCAGCCAACCAAGAGAACAAGCTGGCTTCGAGAAGGGATATTCTACGATGGATCATATCCATGTCATCAATAAGGTAATTGAGAAATCTTCGGAGTACAATCAACCTCTCTATATGGGTTTCATATATTATGAAAAGGCATTTCATTCCGTAGAGATACCAACAGTCATAGAGGCATTGCGTAACCAAAGAGTACAGGATGGGTATGCTTGTCAATACTTCAGGAATGTCGAAAATTTCACCCATGATTACGATACTCCCTAATGCGAATTTTCAGCGCAGCTGTTTAGGTGTTTTGAATTCGCTATATATTGTGGCAATGAATTTGATGCTGAACGACAGGGTCCTCTCGGCAGTGGCGCTGTGCCTGTGCTCGGGCAGCTCGTTTAGGAGCAGCGGCAGACGATTTCCACCGGTTGCACCGCTCATTGTTCAGAAAGAAAGAACATTCTCTAGCGGTGGCACTCCAGGTTCAGAAGCGCATGCGCAGCGGGTGCGAAGCCCACGACAGCGCGTTGTTCCCGCGCTCGCCGTATGCCCGGTCGCCGCCCGCACTCTGCTTTCCTCCTCACCCTTTCGTCATACTCTTCTCCTCCGCTTTCCTCTCCGCGCTCCCTTCGCTCTCGCCGTCTCTTATCCGCGCTCCGCGTTCGCTCTTCGGTAAGTGTACTTAGTTTCGCTCTTTGCGTGGTGTAGTTAAGCGCTCCAACAATTCACTTTCACAGTATGGCACAAAAAAAGCGGAAATCCACACAAATGCTGACTGGTTGAGCCGCATTCCGTAGTACTCGTCTAGTTATAGCCTCCAGGTCGTCGCAGCACTACATTTTTTATGTGTTCATGATAATTTGTTCCCAACACATCTGTGATGTTTTATATTATATCCAGTGTGTGAATATTTTCTTGGGCAACCTCATTGCATTATTAATGTTAAACAGCATCGACAAATGCTACCTCATCAATTAAGAGGATTTAAAATAGTTGCTAGTGTGGTGGCGAGATTCAGCCCAAGTCAGACATAAATATTCTAAGAACGAGAAGAAACAGAACCGAGGGGACCAATTTTTAGTAATCACATGTTTGTTGGCTTCTTATGACATTATAAGAACCTGATTCATATAGTCCTTGTATCAATGTAATATATGTAGAGCTAGCACTTTTGTCAACATAGCTTACATCTGCTCCTTCTGTCTGCAGCTTCGGTAGCACGCAATCGGAAGATTCTGCAACGAAAAACCACATTCAGAGTGAATGAAGTTCTTCTGAGATATGCATTCCAAAAGCTGTAACGTGAGAAAGAGCTAGCGTGGGAAATAAAATATTTAGGAAGGGTTGATTGTTTCGTTATCAGTATGTCTTGTGTGTGCCAATTTATTTACTGGATGACGGGTATGATAATAAATTTACCAATAAATTAGGTTATGGCTACAAAAACGAAGATACGGGAAACCTATAGAATATAAGTCCGTGAAATATGCGCTGCAAATGAATACCGAAGGCAACACACGATGTGTAAACCTGTGAATAAGTATGACAGAAATAAAACTGCACTTGAACTCCTCGTGGCAGGATAGTAGAAACGGTAACGCCAGCATGCAGAAATTAATCGTAACAATATTTTAGTGGCAGAGAGACGGGATAAAGAGATGCAGGTCTCGAAGGCTATGGAAGCGGTTACGCAAGCCGGGAACGCGTCATAGACGTAGGGTTTTGGGACCACCTAGCAGGTTACAATCGACGTATGTGTCCATCATGCCAACGGCAACTAGCTATTTTGATATGATTGTCACGTCTGACACATTGCGTAGTGCTTTTACGCGAGAGCAAGTGACCTTTGCGCCAACGACATAGGAAGGAAATGGCACATTCATAGCACTGGAGTAGCCGCTTAACGAAAGCTTCAATTCAAAGACATTATAAGATGTGCGTTGGATGTGCATAAATTTGTCCCTTTAATTTAGTCCTAACAAGCATAAGCAGTTCATAGTATAAACGTATGAGTATTTACTATTTATTACGAATTCACAGTTCACAGCGAGAGCTTCACAGCAATGCATCGAATCGTTGTTTAAAATTCTCTAATTTACCAGGCCTACTTTTTAATCAAGCACAATTGTTTTTGTGCAAATGGAAGGTGTCCGCGTTGAACTTTATCTTCATCAGTCTAAAGATGCATCGCTAAGGGCATATATTTATTCAATCTTAAGATCGTCTTATTTACTTGTGCAATTCATTGCGAATGTGATGGTTCTATTTCCTCGCGCATACGTAGTTGGTCACGCATACGTAGTTTTCTGATTTGTAATCTAAAGGCTTACTGCAGAAAAACATTCACTTTTCCGTAATTTGGCATGAATGTTACCGAATATAAAGGAATATTGGCGAAACCACAGGGCTCCTAATTGCATAGTTGTCTTATCAGCATCTTTTAAACAGCACCTAAACAGACGACACAAGCACTTGGTGGTTATCGCCACGACTTGCGGCTCCGGGAAAACCTAGCCTCTTAGACGGCAACACAGCCTCCAAAAATTTTCAACACGTTGCGCGCGCTCTCTTATCTCCGAGCTCATGCAGATCACGCGTCACTTCTGGCGAGTAGTAATGGCGGCGTTTTTGTTCTTTCAGTTTCGATATCGGAGATCCCTGTATTTTCGATATTTTCGTGATGCTTCCGCTGGTATTTCAAACGTAAAAGATTGCAGGGGGGCTCGTCTACATCTAAAGTATCTTAATCTAAAAATTCTACGTGGTCAAACATTTTGTTGCAGTTGGCCTTTATAGGTCAGCACTGCTAGATAGTCATTTTTCCTCACGTTCTGCGTCCTTCACCCCCCAAAAATATTGAAAACGCTGGTGGCTAGGTGCGCCCAGTTGACATTTGAGAAAAAAATTTTCCACTGAGCTACTATATAAATATTAAACTAAAAATAAATTAATAAACAAATAAAGTGTCAGAGCAGCTTGCAGCTTTTTTTCATATAGAGGAATAAATGAGGAATAAAATATGAACTGGCTGAACTTACCATCGCAAGCAGAAATAATAATATGGAAAGCTGAAACAGAGAAGATTCTATTGTAAGGAAGATAGCGAACGTCGGCGCAGAGTCAGCAGCATCGGCAGCATCAAGCGCGCAGCAGTGGCTCGAGCTATGGGACTGTGCTCGGCGCATCCTATGAGCGGCTGCCGCTACGAACCTCAACAAATCTCCTTTATAGTATTAGTTTAACCTGAAGGTAAAACATAGGTTTAACATAGTAAAAGCAGCGGAAGAATTCTATACTGAGCTGTACAGTGCCCAAGACAGCCAGCTACTTTCTTTCGAAATAGTGATGAACCGGATACAGAGGCTCCTTTTATAACTAGCGATGAAGTTAGAGGTGCCTTGAAAGACATGACCAGGGGAAAAGCTGCTGGAGAAGATGAAATAACAATAGATTTAATCAAAGATGCAGGAGATATCATGCTTGAAAAGCGTGCGGCCCTTTATACACAATGCCTCATAACTTCAAGTGTACCAGAGAGCTGGAAGAACGCCAACATTATACTAATCCATAAGAAGGGAGACGTTAAAGAATTGAAGAATTATAGACCCTTTACTTCGCTTTCAGTATTGTATAAAATATTCACCAAGAGAATTTCAAATAGAATGAGGGTAACACTGGACTTCAGCCAATCAAGAGAACAGGCTGTCTTCAGGAAGGGATATTCTACGATCGATCATATCCATGTCATCAATCAGGTAATCGAGCAATCTGCGGAGTACAATCAAGCTCTCTATATGGCATTCATAGATTATGAAAAGGCATTTGATTCAGTAGAGATACCAGCAGTAATAGAGGTACTGCGTAATGAAGGAGTACAGGAGCCATACGTGAATATCTTAGCAAACATCTACAAAGATTCCACAGCTACCTTGGCTCTCCACAACAAAAGTAGAAAGTTACCTATCAAGAAAGGGGTCTGGCAAGGAGACACAATCTCTCCAATGCTATTCACTGCATGCTTAGAAGAAGTATTCAAACTCTTAGACTGGGAAGGCTTAGGAGTGGGGATCAACGGCGAATATCTCAGCAACCTTCGCTTTGCAGATGACATTGTCCTATTCAGCAACAATGGAGACTAATTACAGAAAATGATTGAGTACCTTAATCGAGAAAGTGTAAGAATTGGGTTGAAGATGAATATTCAGAAGACGAAGATAATGTTCAATAGCCTGGCAAGGGAACAAGAATTCAGGATCGCCAGTCAGCCTCTGGAGTGTGTAAAGGAGTACGCTTATCTAGGTTAATTACTCACAGGGGACCCTGATCATGAGAAAGAAATTTGCAGAAGAATAAAATTGGGTTGGAGTGCACACGGCAGGCATTGCCAAATCCTGACTGGGAGCTTACCACTGTCGTTGAAAAGAAAATTGTACAATCATTGCATTCTACCGGTGCTAACATATGAGGCAGAAACTTAGAGGTTAACAAAGAAGCTCGAGAACAAGTTAAGGACCGCACAAAGAGCGATAGAACGAAAAATCTTAGGACTAACGTTAAGATCGAGGAAGAGAGCGGTGTGGATCAGAGAACAGTCGGGGATAGCCGATATTCTAGTTGACATTAAGCGGAACAAATGGAGCTGGGCAGGCCATGTAATGCGTAGGATGGATAACCGGTGGACCATTAGGGTTACGTAATGGATACCAAGAGAAGGGAAGCGCAGTCGAGGTCGGCCGAAAACCAGATGGGATGATGAAGTTAGGAAATTTGCAGGCGCAAGCTGGAATACGCTAGCGCAAGAGAGGGGTAATTGGAGATCGCAGGGAGAGGCCTTCTTCCTGCAGTGAACATAAAATATAGGCTGATGATGATGATGATGAACCTGAAGGTATATTAACACGGTTTGTTCGTCACTTCGTCAGTTAGTGTAACACAGGTTCTATTGGTTGGTGCATTACTGTACGGTAGCATCCCGTACAGTAATGCACGGTACAACAAAAGCCCCTCCATACTGAACTCGTCCACAGTTTAGGTTAAGTAGCGGCAACGCACTCTCCTCATTTCCTTTACCGCTTCTTCTCGGACTAACGAAAGCGCAAGTGTTCACCACAATGTCTTTACCGGCCTTACCGCCGCACTTATGGCCGCGGCGCTTTCTCCATGACTATCAGTCCGTATCACCGGTGATACGGACATAAGCCGAATAGTCGTTATGAGCTTGCTTATGAAGCTTTGTCGGGCCCTAAAAAACCCAAGAGTGTTCAGAAAACAAGGATTACAGATGATATTGCTTGCTCGTGTTTGTTATAAGCGTGTGCAGAAAAAAGATGCACGACCACGATGGCGGGAAGCCGCGCAGCGGTGGAACTGGAACTAGGCGGCTGGGGATCCCAGATTGTGTGGTGAAAAATCCCCGATAGAAGCAATGAAGACGATTTAGTGCAACATAATGTAGCAGTCATATAGCACCTGAGTGTGAACGCAGGGATTAAAGTTGATGTCATATAGCTCAACATATTGCCAGCACGATTCCGAAGTAGTACTTCAAATACCAGAGAGCGTTTCATCGGACATAAAGATCACCGTCACACGACAGCTTAACACTAGAGTGAAGACGTGAAATTGATCATTTCTATTCTCACGATAGTTTTTTTTTATTTACAAGAATAAATGACGCGCACCGCACCGCAGAAGGCTGCAAAGCGATCGTCGTCTTTCAAAAACATAGCCCCTTGTTTCTCCGCTACACATGCAAATTAATACTGGTTGCCACCCCCATCTCTTCTCTTGTAGACGAAGCACACTGCGCGTAGAAATTTGATTCTGGTCGACTAAGGAGTTTCTGGGGGGCCACTCGCATCACCTCGGGATTCGCGAAGCGTCTTCCATTTGGTGATAGGTGCGTTAACCTATTCCGAGCTTCACCGAGTCCAGGAACAATGATGTGCCCCGTACAGTGAGCGTGCGGTTTTAAAGCAAACATATTTCATTTGCTACCGTTTTGCCTAGTTCGACGAGAACAGCCAGCTACTTCGCCAGTAGCTCTGAAATGCGCGTGAGCCTTTCATTACTGTTCTGAGGGGTGCGGTCTTGGTGCGACAGGAAGTCCTCGGAAAAGCAGACTAGTGATGTACCATGCAATCGGCGAAACAGAGGCCTTAGGTTTCTTGAGGCCGACGAAGAAGGTGGCTGAAAACAGATAGGGCTGTCGATACACGTTCGAGGTGAGTCGCAAAAGGCGGAGAAAAAGCAGTCACGTCGTCCATGATGATTTGTGAATTTTATTGACGCAAGGGCCAGGTATGGCCAAAGAGCGCCAGGCAAAAAAGAATGAATGGATTCTCGAAGGTAAAACGTGACAAAAGTAAGAGTTGTGAATCTGAATGACGAATGGCAGATGTAATTTGGCTGTGGAGAGGCGTAAAAATTTGTCGCTGCAAAGTGCGTAAAATATACACGTGTTAAAATAATGACAATGACTAGTGATGTATACTAAGAGCATACAAGTTCGATTACAAAGGGATGATTAGCTGAACGTATGAGTAAAAATAGCACTGGTACCTCAACCGTGGGACCTTGAACGCAAGGGATGGGAGGCACGTGCTTTATAGAGAAATGCAATCGCAACAGCAGCCTGTAGTGAGAGGATGTGCTGCGTATACCTTGGGCTGATAACATGCAGTGTTCAAATCTCTCTTAAAATGTTAAAACTAACTTATTGTCAAACAGTGGCTCAGCGCCCAGAAACATTGCCGGGTGGTGGGGAATGTGTTGTCTATATGCCGTGGCAAAGTACCTTTTTCTTTGGGCATCTATTCCCTGGTGCTCTAACAATACGCGAAGGATCCCGTAAGTGTCTCGCCACATTTATTACAGACAGGAGGATCATCACCGGTCAGCTGGTATGAGTGAGCGCCATGGTGTGGCCTATTCTAAGACAGCAGAAAATAACCTCCGTTTGTCGTATTTTCGTTACTGGTGGCCAGTTTCCGACGCCTGGCTTTATAACGTGAAGTTTATTAATTCCCTCAGCGTCCCACATACCTAACCAATGGCCCCTCATTTTCTTGTGAAGGAAGAACTTTAAATCCATAACAGGGACAGTTATGGAAAAATTGCTCAGTTTTTTATTTACTGATGTAGCTATAATGTCGGCAAGCATATTACCCCCGATGCCTGTGTGACCAGGTTCCCAGCATAGTATGATATGTTGATGAGATGCGTACAAAGAGCAGATCATTCAGTAAAGCTCAGTAAAGACAGGATTGTTATTCCTTTGTAGAGAATTTTGGCTTTTCACAAGGCTTAATGAATCTGTAAAAATTATTCCCTTTTGTAGCTTTATTTCCTTGACGTTTCTAACAGCCGACAAAAGTGCGTAGGCCACCGCTGTAAAAATACTTGTTTCCGGATGCAAACAGCCAGATTCCGAGAAGGATGGGCCGACTGCAGAATAAGAAACGCCAGCAAGAGACTTCAAAGCATCAGTGTAAAATTCTGTGAACGAATACTTGGACCGGAGTTCTAGGAAATGCATTCTAATATGTGCCTCTGGTGCGTGTTTCGTAACCTGTATGAACGATGTGTCGCATTTTATTATCTGCCACAGCCACGGTGCTACTAGCATGGCTGGAGCCATTAGAGGGTTTTGAAGAAGTGGAACGGCCATTGCTTCCTTGAGGTTCCTCACGCGCAGTGAAACAGGTTCTCTCACTGTTGGACGATCGTGGAAAAGTGTGGCAAAAGTTATATCGTTTACGGTTTTGTTACAGGGGATCTTCACGGTTAGAGTGGGCTTTAGAAAATACATGAAACTGGACAACGAACGACCTTTGCAGATTGAGTGACCACTCATTGGATTCTACATAGAGGCTTTGTACCGGGCTAGTTCAGAAAGCTGCTGTGGCCAGGCGTATGCCTAAGTGATGAACAGGATCAAGCATTTTTAGGGCACTCGATGTAGCAGACTGATACACCACTGTCCCGTAGTCTAAACGCGATCGTACAAGACTTTTGTAGAGATTGATTAAGCATTTTCTGTCACTACCCCAATATGTGTGCGAGAGAATTTTCAGTATGCTCATTGTATTCAGGCACTTGGCCTTCATGTATTTGATGTGGGGGATGAAACTTAGTTTTGAGTCGAGTATGACACCCAAGAATTAATGTTCTTTGTTCACAGGAATGTGCTGTCCTTGCAGTTCGATAGTGGGATGAGGGAGCAGTCCTCTCGTTCTTTAAAAAAGGACATAGGAGGTTTTATGTGAATTGATCCTAAACCCATTTTCGTCTGCCCATTTGGATACTTTCTCAAGCCTAATCTGTACTTGCCTCTCGCAGGCTGCAAAGGTACAGGATTTAAAACCTAACTGTACGTCGTCTATATAAACAGAATAGAAAATGACTGGAGGTAGCGAATAACGAAGCGTGTTCATCTTCACAATAAAAAGCCTACAGCTGAGGACGCCTCCCTGGGGTACCCCAGTTTCCTGTGTGAATGGACGCGAGAGTGCATTGCCTATTTTTACGTGGAAAGTGCGTTTCGAGAGGTAGCTCTCAATAACAATCAGCATGTTCCCACTGATACCCATTTGTGATATGTCTCGGAGGATTTCATAGCCCCACGTGCTGTCATAAGCCTTTTCCATGTCAAGAAATATTGATAAAAAGAACTGCTTATGGACAAAAGGCATCGCGAATATTAGCCTCGACAAGCACGAGATAGTCGGTTGCTGACCGGCCTTCTCTGAATCCGCATTGGTACGGATCAAGCATTTTGTTTGATTCATGGTAATGTAGAAGGCGACGATTTATCATTTTTCAAACAACTTGCAGAGTCAACTCAAGGTCGATCCACATAGGTCGCGAAGCTTCGGGCGAAAAGCGGTTCGGAACTAATTGTCACCGACATCAGCAAGGGTGGTTATGGGAGCAGCTATTGGAGAACGACTATGTTTGGAGGGAATAAACGCTGGGAAAGAAAAAAAATTACACCATCTTCCCGTAGGGGAACCCTGAGTAGTATGCGAAGCAGCCATGGGGTCGACTCAAGGTAGTTTTTTCAGCTGCATAAACCTGGACATGCATCAGCACCAGCAAAGCGCACAACTGTTGTAGACGCCTTCGGCGTTTTGCCCGCGTTCGCACCGAACGCGCGCGGCGTTGGTGACTGTTGCCGGTGCCTCTAGGGCGCCAACCGTCGCGCCTCTAACCTTAGCTGCTTCGCATTATCGCGCGCGGAGCCGCCGGTGTTGCCATTCGTTGCGCAATCCGGAGAGGAGACGAGCGTCGGAGAGGAGAGGAGGAATGCGAAAAGAATAGGAGATGAGACAAGGAGAGGAGGGGGAGGAGGATGCGCATGCGCAGTAGGGGTGTGGACGCCGCACGGCGGATTGATGGATAGATGGATGGAGGGAGGGAGGGAGTGACATAGCCCCTGCCATAAGCAGTGTTGCCAGGTCCGACGAGTCGGCGTAGCCAAAAGCTAGAGAAGTTCCAAATGTAGCCAAACAGAAAAAAGTGCAAAATATTTCGTAGCCAAATATGGCCATTTTTATTTGCAATTTTATTTGTGTATACATTTTCACATTCGACATTTTCACATTCGCCTTTTTTGCACAACCCGTCGTAACAAAATGTCTGTGCCGCCGTGACGGTCGGCCTTTTACATCAACAATAGCGACATCATGCTTGCACAGAACACTTTTTGGTTGGCCCTGGAAGGTCTTAAGTTCCAGCGAATTGCTGCAGAGGGCGAATAAGTGCTTTTATTTTATGTCAGATAGTACTAAGTTGTTATTTTTAGTTATTTGCAGTAATATTAACTACGAACTCTGCTTTTTAGCTGTCGTGAACACAAAATAATGTTCAGCGTCATCGATCTCTCACGTTATCTCTGCCTATGGCGTAGAAGTTCAGCTGTCCAGCGATCTGCGACGGCGACGTGCTCATGGCTTCTTTTTTGATGAGCTAAAACAAATCTTTCGCGCTGTGATATCTCGCGTTATTTGTCTCATCGTCAAATCTTGTTTTCTCGTTTTTTTCAATTAGCTTGGCGCGGATTAGCTTGGGCACACAGTACCTATATAGTGTCAATTTACATCAACCTGGCCGCCATCTTAGGTCTCTAGCACGCCAAGAACATGCTATAAGAAAAGGGACAGGCAACAGATGCCCCTCACTGTCTGAATTGGTGTAAGCGGAGCTTTAAACGATTACTGCGCAAACCGGCACACTTGTGTACGAAGCGCGCAGTCGTTTTTGGTGACGAGCACGTCCCGAACTAACTCGCTCGAAATGATAAAAGCCGCGACGGCGCACAAAGAGCAATGGTAAACAACAAATTGATAACAGTGGTAATGCTGTGAAAACCGGTTACTACCAAAAAGCAAACCATGTTCATGGCGAATAAAGTTTTATAATAGGGGCCCCTAAAGTTTGGGACCCCAAAGAGCTTTGCGGGTGTGAGCATTGGGGCATGCAGGAATGAAGAGTTTTGGAATAGGCGTTTTGCGTTTGCGGATGCGTGTTGCGTTTGCAGCGTCACTACGGCGTCAAAGAAAAAGTGTTATAAATATTAAAATAAAATACACCATTTTATAATAAGAAAAGCAATTTAGATGCAAGCGCGCTTCTTAGACAAGTGTGCCGGTTTGCGCAGTAATCGTTTAAAGCTCCGCTTACACCGATTCAGACAGTAAGGGGCATCTGTTGCCTGTCCCTTTTCTTATAGCATGTTCTTGGCGTGCTAGAGACCGAAGATGGCGGCCAGGTTGATGTAAATTGACACTATATAGGTACTGTGTGCCCAAGCTAATCCGCGCCAAGCTAATTAAAAAAAAAAACGAGAAAACCAGATTTGACGATGAGACAAATAACGCGAGATATTACAGCGCGAAAGATTTGTTTTAGCTCATCGTGTTTTGGCTTTTAATGAAAATTTAGAACTTATTCTATTAGTAGCATGCAGCTTGTTGCGCTTAGTTTTGAGTGACCAACATTACGCACCTTCACCCAGCCAAGTCAATCTGGGATAGGCCTACGAGCCATGAAATCGGCAATTGAATTCGGAATCAGCGGTGTATAATGAATCAATCTTCATTACACATGTTAGTTGAGAGAAAGCGATAACCGCAATCACTTCTTCTAGCTTACAAACCTCACGCGTTACCATGAATCCAGCCCAGTTTTGTGCTAGGTTAGAGCCGTCGCTTCGATGGGCACCGCTATTTTTGTTGACGAAAGCTTTCGGGGCAGCTTTTGGGGCTCCCACTAAATCGATGAAATAGCGTGCCCGACGCAAAACCCAAACAAAGTTTCCGTCTTGCGCATGGGCAGTGCCTTCGACGTTATTTCTTTGGGGCCCTAATACGTTTGAGGCCCCTATTCTAAAACTCTAATAATTGCTGGGGTTATACGTGCCAAAACCACGATATGATTGGGAGGCATGACGCAGTGGGGGACTCCGGATTATTTTTCGCCACTTCGGTTCCTTTAACGTACACCTAAGTACACGGGTGTTCCTGCATTTCGCCTTGATCGAAATGCGGCCGCTGTGGCCGGGAATCAAACCCGCGTCATCGAGTCAGCAGCACGACACCTCACAAGCTAAGCTAACACGGTGGGTGAAGTTTATGTGACGTGGTGCACTGATGTCATCGTGGCAAACATGTTTCGATATTGGCAGAATGAGTATCTGCATCCCTGACGTTACGAGTAAACCATCTAGAAGTACAAGCACCAGAATCCACCTTTGGCTCGGGGTCTTGCTCCCATTCTTTTTTATAGCGTTCTCGCATACTTGGCCCCCTTCCCCATGTTTGGATTCGCCTCTCTGAGGAGGATTCGACCTCACGTCCAAACTATCGAAATGAATCTCGAATCCAAGCACGAAGAAAAAAAAATCACAGCATATCCACGAAGTGAATGATGATGAGTGGGCGAAGCAACGGGGGATCATTCGGGTAAACCACAGCTACGGACGAGAGATAAAGAGAGCGCGCGTCGGGAACGAACGCCCTTGTACAATGCAGAGCCCCTAGCTACGGACGAGAAAGAGAGCGCGCGTCGGGAACGAACGCCCTTGTGCACCGCAGCGCCCCTAGCTACGGACGAGAAAGAGAGCGTGCGTCGGGAACGAGAGAAAGAGAACGCGCGTCGGAAACGAACGCCCTTGTGCACCGCAGCTAGAGTGTACTTACCATTGTCTAGTACGCTCTAACCGCAGCCCACCTAGCTACGGACGAGAGAGAAAAACGCCGGAAGCGTTCTCCGGAAGCTGGCTTCCGGAAATGGAAACGGAACCGAAAGTGGAACCGGAAGCGGAACTGGAAACGGAAGCGGAAGTCGGCTTCCGGTTATACTATACATATACATATATATGTATATATGCGTATACACACATAGCGGTCTCCATGCCAACCAGAGATACGGACTTACGCCATCTAGTGAACACTTCATAAAACTACAGGTGGCTACCACTTACGCCATCTATTGAGCAATTCATAAACTAGAGGTTTCTACATACTACTACTACTACTACAGAGGAGGGAACGACCCACACCCTAAGGAGCTTCGCCCCTTAGGGCGAAGCTCCTTAGGGGCGAAGAAAAAGGAAAATGGCAGTAAAGTTTGGCGCCAGAAAAGCGGGGTAGGTCGAAAGTGGTGCCCTGCGCGATACTTTATACGAAAGACATGGCCATGAACACACTGGAGCGTGTCATCCATCCATGCTTCCCTTCTTTCATGTCGGAGCCGTAATCACCCGACGGCCCCGACCCTATGTTATTGCTCTCCCTTCCTGAGCATAGCCATGTTAGTACAGTGTACTGTGAAAAACACACTACTCCCATGTTCATCCCGACGCCCGGGGATCGGGTGCCTAGCGGTCAAGTAGGGTGTAAGTTTAAGTGCATCAAAGATCAAAGCCACCGGCTCAGACAACAGCGCAGATAAGGAAAGAAAGGCGGGGGGGGGGGGTCATTTTGTGCACGCACATACGCACAGCCACGCGGACGGCTCAGCCAGCTAATCCGCAGCCTTCTAGATTTGCTTTTACCCGATCCGAGCCACCTCTAGAGCGTGGATTAGGGCGCCACTTATAGCCCAAACACAGCCAAGTCGCTGATTTTCAGTAGCCCAAATATAGCCACATAGCCAACTCGTCCACGTCGACGCCCAAAAAATTTTCCCGTAGCCCAATTTGGCTATATATAGCCAAACCTGGCAACACTGGCCATAAGATGCTTCGCATCTGAAAAGCGTTTTTTAATTAAAGCGAGACGCAGTTACATTCATTCAACGAAAATAAAATTCCTAATCCATTTCATCTACGCATGGCGAGAAAAGAACATACAACTCTATTTTACTTCATCATTATAAATAAATACCTTTTTTCAGCGCCCACCGTGAGAGCGCCAATCGATAGCTGCGTGCGTTAAAGCCACTATCACTTGCAATGCAATGCAGCTCTTGGAGTGCGTTCACGGAAAGGCGCGCTCGTAAAGTCCACCTGTTACAATACGCCCCCCTCACATGTGTTGTTTTGCATGTCGACGTTTGTCTGAATTAGGTCACGAGGGTAGTTTTATTGTTTCTTAACCTGTGCAGTCAAAAGTAGTGAGTTGCGACCGTCAAATACTAGTTTACTGTAGTTTTTTTTTTTTTTTCGCGCGACATCGCTGGCCGACGGGTTTGGCGTCCGACGAAAGGACGAGCACTCTACGCGATCTACGCCCAAAGCGTTCGTCGGCCCCGAAAGAAAGTATATTCTGTGCAGCGATGCGATTTCGACACCCGTACGGCTGACCTTTTCCTGCGTCGCTTTCCGCGCTGAAAGCTCGGAACGCCCATCAAGTCAAATGGTGGGGCATTTGAATATACAGCTCTAATCGCAGGCCTACGAAAACAAATGTCGCGCCTATTAGAACAAAATGACGTCACTTATGTTTTTAACGGATATGACGTCAAATTATTTTTTTTTCCGCCGGAAGTGTTCCCTCCTCACACAGAAGAGCACTAAGCCACATGAACCGCCGATAAGCCGCCATGTTTTGAACGTATGGTCTTCTATGGAAGCTTCGCCACCAGGTGTATTTACCTTGGTCAACTCGTTAGCACTATCGGCCGATAGCTTGGTACTGAGCTGGGATCCTTACCCTGTTTCAACACAGGGATCAAAATAGCTTCTTTCCAAGAGGATGGAAGATGTCCAGCTGCCCAGAGAGTGTTAAAGAGTGCAAGTAGTGTGATTTGTGCGTCACGGTTAAGTTGTTTGATCATTTCGTACATAACTCTGTCGGGATCCGAAGCAGAGTTGTGACTTGAGTTTAAGGAAGGTTTAAGCTCGGCAACGCAGAAATGCCGGTTAAATAGTTCGTTTGGGCTACATTTACGGTTGAATGCCTTCCGTTCCTCCGTTTCTTCGAAGTTTAGAAAAGACAAAGAACAATGCATAGAGCTAGAAACCCACTCAATGTGCCCACCAAGAGGGTCGGCCTGGTCCTTGAGACTGTTTCCTTGTTCATTTACCAAGGGTAATGGATGAATTCGTTGCCCCTTCATTCTTCTCAGCCCAACCCAGACTTTCACCACCTGTGTGTACGAATTAATACCGGAGAGAAACCTCTCCCATCTTGCCCTTCTTACTTGCCTTCGAGTCCTCCTTCCCTGAGATTTAATTTGTTTGAAATCAATAAGGTTCTTCGCATTAGGATATCGACGGAGAATGCCCCATGCTTTATTTTGTTTCTTACGCGCCTCTCTACAGTCATCATTCCACCAAGAGACTCCTCTTTGGCATGAGTTACCATTTATCTGTGGGATGCATTTTTCTGCTGCGTCTCTTATAAAAGCGGTAAAATGCGCTACGGCGTCGTCTATGCTAAATCTATTGATAAAATCTTGCGATAAATAGCTTGCTTTTTTAAAATGATCCCAGTCGGCTGATGATTGTTTCCACCGAGGACAATTTGGAGGGAATTCGTGTTGCTGTATGAGCTTTAGTGTTACAGGAAAGTGGTCCCTTCCAAAGGAACTTTTCATTGCATTCCGTTCTCAATACGCAAATATGGCCGCAGAGCCCATTGATAAGTCTATTGCGGAATATGGATTATGTTGTATATTATAATACGTGGGCTCTTTTTTGTTGAAGAGACACGTACTGGCAGATAGAAGAAAGTTTTCCATTGGTGTCGCACCGGAAGTCTCCCCAAATTGTGTGATGAGCGCTAAAATCGCCGGCGATCACGTATTGTTCTGGGAGCTGGTGAGTGAGACTGTAAAATTCCGTTTTAGTGAGTTGATAATTGGGCAGTATGTAAATGGAGCAGATGGCTATGAGCCTGTTAAGCAATATTGCTTGCGTAGACATGGCCTCGAGAGGCGTCTGAAGGGCTACATGTTGGCAAGCGACGGACCTGTCGACAAAAATTACCACCCCGCCAGACGAGGCTACAGCGTCATCGCGGTCCTTGCGAAATATTGCATACTGCGGGGGGAAATTCGCTTGTCTGGAATTTAAATGTGTCTCCTGGACACAGAACTTCTTTGGCTGATATCGAGATAATAGTTCAGTTATGTCATCTAGATTACGGATTAGTCCCCTGATCTTCCAGTGCATTATCTTATACAGTGTACACAATGGTTATTTACAGTGATGATGCGACAGAGGCACTTAACATAAATTTGTAGTGATGCTATTACCACCCGTTCAAGACTGCGTCCACCGCCAATCTGTATGGTCATTGCAAGTTCTATTGTAAAATATGTGTTCTGTGAGTTAAGGAGAAATTGAAATTTAGATTAATGTGTCCTTGCCTGGACCCATGATCTTTGCTTTTCTTTTTTGGCGCGGCAGAGAGAACCACGCTGCTCTTTCGGCGCCTGCGGCGCCGGCGTTGTATCCATTGCCTCTCGGGAAGCGCTGAAGCCCCCCCTTGCAGGTGGCTAGTTCGTGTTTCAGGCCTCGACTGGTGAGTATAGGCCTTGTGGCCCAACGGCCCAGGAGTCGACGAGCTCTTTTGCTGGGTGGGTGGAGTAGTTTTACCTATTGCCACCATGGAGGTAGGCGCCGCGCCCGCAGGCTCGCTGCGCACGGGCCGGGGAAGTGACGGAGGCCGATGCAGCGCTGTAGGGTGCCTCGATGCCCAGCGCCGCCGTCCAGGGTGGAGACAACCCCGCTGGCGCCGCCATATTGAGTCACACGAGCTGAGACTCAGCTACGCTTGCGTTCATAAATAGTGTTACTCGCGGCGCACTTCCAAGTGCTTTGCCTTGATGAGGATTTTTTTATCGGTATCGCATCTGCACATCTTTATAAGCAATAGCCGTTAACTCGTCGAAGGTCCAAGACGTAAATGTATGGCGCCGGGAACATGCCCCAAGTTGCCTAATTCAATTTACATTTAACATGCCGTGTGTATGTTTGAAATACGCACTATTTTTTTGCGCTTCGATGCTTGGTATATAAGGTTTGCGACCCCCTGTGTGTGGAAGTTTTTCTTTTTCGCTGTTGTATTTTGGTTTACACGTCACGCCTCCTTTACTGTAGCCAGCCACTCGCGCACGGCGGTTAGTTTCCCTTGCGTTGCGCGTGCTCTTCGCGTTCGTTGCAATTATTTGACGATATCTACGCGCAATTTAGCTTTTTTTTGCCCACAAAACTGTGTACTGACAGGATTAAGCTGGTGTAAAAATAACTGCGATGTGAAAATAAGGTTTAGTTAGTGCTGTAGAGAAACATGCAACGTAACTTGTCTGTGTCAATCTTGCGTAGTACACACAAGAAACCAAACGATGCACAAAATACATTTACTTATAATGTCTAGTACAATCAATCATGAAAGAGATATGTACATGAAAAATTATATGTACTGTGTGGCGCCTGAAGGTTATGTTGAAAGACGAGATAAAAAAAATCGCAAGGTAGGCTCGACACACAATTCGGGATAGTGAGAGTTTTTTTTAATTTATTCATTACATGGGGGGGGGGGTTCAAGTGAGTACATCAACCTCATTACACACAATATAAATCGAAAACAAGAACGCAAACAAGAAAACCCAACCGCGGGTAATATTAATCAAGATATCCAGCCAGAATACATCAGCTACCATCGAATACGTCGCATCAGCCAAACACATCGATGGCGAGTACAGAACATTTTATAAATAACCATTAGAACACTGATAACTACATTGAAAAAATAAACACTGCATACATATCGCGTACAAGAACCGTAAATGAAATAAGACAGTCAAATACAGATTAGCAGTGTTTTTCACTTCGAAAATATAGTCCATGATGATGTAGGGCTGCTGACTTTAACAGACGGCGCCCATCCTGTCGATTTCCCTCGTACTGGTCCTCTTCAAAGTGTTTCTAAGTACAAGTAAAACAAAAAAAGTTATTATTGATATGAAAAGTTGCCTTGTAAATACACAGAACCGATTACAGTGCTTAAAAATAAATTTTCGCAGAAGTAATCCTGTATTACCTCGCTTCACACGTTTCGACGAAATGCACAGGCTACAACAGACACCATGCCAGAAAGCGCCGAAACATTTTGGTCCCATGATGCCCCTTAACTATACTACCGGGGCATACCGTGGGCATACCGTGCACAGGCATTTAAAGACCGTCACAGTACCCACTACGATCGGAAATGAGCACGAATGACCATCGGCTTATGAGCGCCACGCTACAAATATATTCGTCTAAAAAATCAGCTATATAACGTAACAACCTGAGATCCGCAAGATATCTGCTGAGAATAGAGAAAATCACAATGCTTCGCTTGCCACGTACAGAACAGCCGCTTTCCCTAAAAGAAGCACTGCGTTCTTTAGTCCCAAATAACCAGTAGCGAAAAAAAGAAACTGAGGGGAAAAAAAAAAGAAACAAGAGACACACGATGTGTGTTTCCCGTGAAAAAGTAAAATAGGTGGTTTACATGACGATTTGTAGCTAATGTAAGGCTATTTCGCGGCGAACCATTTTCGTCAGTTCTTAAAATAAGGGTACTACTCGCATAGACTGCGCTGATCAAAACGGCAAAAGCCTATGCGACGCGCGCTCGCAAACCATAGGCTACTCAGCATCGGTGCAGTGCTTAGTTCGTGAGCGAACGTAGGTACGTGAGCGAGGATCAGAGAATACTTTCTTATTTATGAAAAACACGATGCGATAGTCTAAACTTTCTTGACACTTACCTCGCAAATGTAGGAGCTATCCGTTGCCTTCCAGTGATACCGCTTTACTTGGGCTTCCCATCTCTTCCTTCGCTATGGGTCCCGGGGGAAGCGTAAACAACGAAGCCCTTTACGCGTCGATCCGGTGCACTTGGGAACACAACAGCCCGTTATGTCGACTCGATGCACTTGACAAGCTTGCCATTCATGCGGCTGAACACTGTCCAGCAAGTAGAAGCGTCAGCGAAGCATCCGCGCGCATTGTGTCTCGAACTAAGCACCGGCACCAAGCACTCGCAACCGCTCGCTGTGACTCAAGATGGCGTCGCAGCGAGAACGCGGCGGCGCGGGTGCGGTCATAGGATGGCACCACCCTGAACGGCGGCGCTGGCATCGAGGCACCCTACAGCGCTGCCCCCTGACGCGCCGAATCCGCGTAAGCGGTAGTGTGGAAAACTGAGCACCTTTTTCTGCCTTATTTTAATGACATATTTTCTTTGATTGTCAAGGTAATTATTTCTCTCTCTTTCTGCCACGTTTCACAAGATTGGGAATATGTCGCGTGGTCGCATTCACAGTTCACACAGTGGGGTGAGCCAGAACAGTTATCGGAGGGGTGACGTTTGTCACCACATTTTGCTCATGTGAGTTGGTCTCGGCAGCTTTCCGAGCCGTGGCCATACTTCTGGTATTTGAAACAACGTCGAGGATTGGGAATGTAGGGCCTGACACGGGTTTTAGTATAGCCTTTCTTGAGGGTCTCTGGGAGAACACTAGAGGAAAATGTAATTATCAGATGCTTTGTTGATTTCAGATTGTTGGTGATGAGGTTGACGA
This sequence comes from Dermacentor silvarum, assembly GCF_013339745.2. NCBI lineage: Eukaryota > Metazoa > Arthropoda > Arachnida > Ixodida > Ixodidae > Dermacentor > Dermacentor silvarum. The sequence goes on along the minus strand of NC_051157.2, from coordinate 200,565,981 downwards.
TCGTTGTTGGTGATCAGATTTCATTGTTGTCTCGTCTGATTACTATTATTTTTACCTGAATGACATTCTGGTCTTGCCCGCCTTTCAGAAGTTCTGCTTCGGTTGGTTCTAACAAGTCCGAGTCTGAGATTACTCCTCGGACTGTGTTAAAAGAGCGATGTGGAGTCAAGTGTTATTGGGATGTCAGCAAAGACTATGAGTTTTGCAAGCTTTTCATGTTGCAGCTTGTCAAGAACCTCAAGGAAGAGGTCGCCGCTTCCCATCTTGCTAGCTTTATAGCCTGGTCCAAAGGTGTCCGTTTGTCATATGTAAGAGGCCACCAGCGGCGCGAAAAGGAAGAAGCGCACGAAGAGCATGGCGCAGTCCAACGGCACGAGCCCTCGAGGCGCGTGACCCGAGCTGTAATGAAGGGAAGAAGGGCGCTGTCCGTGGATTATCGACGTGGCTCTGGGCCAGGAAGGTAGCATCGTCAGCTACGCTCTGGCGACGGGAGACTTGAGGGTCCGGCTGAGTCCGTGGCGTTGGCCGTCCAAGGTGTGGCCGTCGACCTCGGCAAAGTTCGAGCGAGGCTGCAGCGTCTTACGGCGGGACTGGGCACCCAAGAGAGGATCCCTCTTCTACGGCAGGCCAGCACGTTCGTTAGTCCTCTGGACGCCACGTCGGCACTCACAATGAAGTTGCGACGCATCCCGACGTTAGGCCCATCCAGGTGGGCCTAGGCAATGCCGTGCAAAGTTACCGACGAAGTGCGAGACGCCGGCATCTAAGATAAACGAGGCGACGGGACGACGGCAAGGTGGCAATGATTACAGTATCGACAAGAACACTGACTTCTTAAAAGAAGAGCCGACAAGCTTAGAACTGGGAAATACGTGCGACGACGAGCCCAGTACGACGACTCTTCTTTGTAGCACCGCAGACGTAGGCCAGGGTTGCCTGACCTTTGAGGATTGGACGCCACAGACTAACGTAGGCGGAAATTGGAACTTGTTTAGTTTTTATTAAGTTGTAGGTTGTACAAGTGTTAGTATTTATTCATTCTGTTTTAGCGTGAGCGAGGTTTCTTTAAAGTTTGGGGTTTTGGTTATAATTAAAAAACTGTTTGCTGTGTCGTAATGCGTCCTTCACCCCCTTCTTTCATTACACCTGCACGCCCCCGAGATCGGTGGCAAACAAAAGACACGACAATTGGCGAGCCTGCCAGGATACGTTCCAGGAATTTATTTCAGCCCAGTCGCCAAAACCCGGGAGTTGCAAAGATGAAGTTGGACCGTTTGGCGACGATAGCGAAAGATTTGATTATGTCGAAGGATGAGGCGATGGCGTTTTTCGAGTACACGCAACAAGAGAAAGAAAAAGAGCGTGAACGAGTGCGCGAACAGCACAAAAGTGAAAAAGAAATTTTGGAGGTAAAGATAAAACTAGCGGAGATGGACGTGGGCTCTCGCGACAGCACGAGTTCACCCGGATCGGCGTCATCCGCCTCAGCTTTTTCGAGGCTAAAGCAGATCTGCCCCAGAAAACTAACGGCACCTTTCAACGAGTGAAGGAATGACTTGGATGCATATTTGCATCGGTTTGAACGTATAGCAGTCGGGCAAGGTTGGGAGAAGAGCGAGTGGGCTAGCGCCTTAAGCCTATGTTTAGTGGGTGAGGCTTTGAGTGTTTTTGGGCGCATAACAGCAGAAGAATGTTTAGATTACGACAAGGTGAAGAAGACTTTATTACAGAGGTTTGGGTTGACCGGAGAAGGGCCTCGGGAGAAGTTTCGGTCGTGTAAGCCTGAAGACTCCGAAACAGGCAAGCAGTTCGCGTGTCGACTAACTAATTACTTCCAGAGGTAAATAGTGTTGTCCGAGACGGACAAAACGTTTGAAGCAGTTCGTGACAAAGTCGTATGTGAACAATTTCTTGCCAGGTGTAGTAACAGTTTGGTTATATGCTTTAAAGAACGAAAGCTACAAACGGTAGAGTAGGTGGCTCAACAAGCAGAACAGTTCGTAGAGGCACAAGGATTGCAAAATTTGGTCAATAGTGACAAAGATACGCACACGGCAGCATTAGGAGAGATGAGAAATCAGGGACAAATTAACAGACCAAGGCGACCGCAGAGGTGTTTCCTATGTAACCGGTTGGGTCATTTCGCGATGAATTGTGGAGTGAGAGGTAATCGTCACGAATCACTGGTTGTTTGTCAGTTGTGCCAAAAGAAAAGTCAAAGAGCAGACGAATGCAGGACTAGATCCATAGATAAGACTGCATGTATTATGAGGTCAAGAGAGAATGGACAGAGAGAGCAGGACATGCCTGCAGAGGAAGGCGAGGTAGAAGGGCACAAGGCTACAGTGTTCCGAGACACAGGATCCAATACCATTTTAGTGAGGAAAAGTTTAGTGCCAAGAGAAAGCATGACCGGGTACTTTAGGCCGGTAATCTTGGTCGATAAGTCCGTCAAGTATCTGCCAGAGGCACGTATCTAAATATCGACACCCTCTTATGTAGGACTAGTCACAGCTAGATGTGTGGACGAACCCCTCCATGATTTGGTTGTGGGAAATGTACCTGGGGTGAGGAAAGCAGACGATCCAGACCCAAGTTGGAAGAGGACCGAGAAAGTCGTGGGAAAGAGAGTACGCTCAGAAGCGCAAGAAGAGCAGATGCGAGAGACAGACGCAGCGGCTGCAGTACAAACACGAGCAAGTAGTAAGAGCACCAAACGTTTGCTAGCATTGCAGGTTACGGCCGTTAAACGATTAAATATAAGTGCAGCAGAATTTAAAGAAAAACAGAACTAGGATGAGTCAATAAGAAAGTGTGAACAGAAGGTAGGGGAATGGGTGCAAAGGAAAGGAGTCAGACAGCAGTGGACTTTATAAAGAAGAATAATCTATTGTACCGGAGGTGTATATTTAGTTCAGGTAGGGAAGTATTACAGTTGATGGTCCCAAAGGAACTGAGGGATAAAGTACTGAAGTTAGGGCGTGATAGTGTAAGGGCAGGTCATCATCATCATCAGCCTATATTTTATTTCCACTGCAGGACGAAGGCCTCTCCCTGCGATCTCCAATTACCCCTGTCTTGCGCTATCGTATTCCAACTTGCGCCTGCAAATTTCCTAACTTCATCATCCCATCTGGTTTTCTCCCGACCTCGACTGCGCTTCCCTTCTCTTGGTATCCATTCTGTAACCCTAATGGTCCACCGGTTATCCATCCTACGCATTACATGGCCTGCCCCGCTCCATTTCTTCCGCTTAATGTCAACTAGAATATCGGCTATCCCCGTTTGTTCTCCGATCCACACCGCTCTCTTCCTGTCTCTTAACGTTAGTACTAAGATTTTTCGTTCCATCGCTCTTTGTGCGGTCCTTAACTTGTTCTCGAGCTTCTTTGTTAACCTCCAAGTTTCTGCCCCATATGTTAGCACCGGTACAATGCAATGATTGTACACTTTTCTTTTCAACGACAGTGGTAAGCTCCCAGTCAGGATTTAGTAATGCCTGCCGTATGCACTCCAACCCAATTTTATTCTTCTGTACATTTCTTTCTCGTGATCAGGGTCCGCTGTGAGTAATTGACCTAGATAAACGTACTCCTTCACAGACTCTAGAGGCTGACTGGCGATCCTGAATTCTTGTTCCCTTGCCAGGCTATTGAACATTATCTTTGTCTTCTGCATATTCATCTTCAACCCAATTCTTACACTTTCTCGATTAAGGTACTGAATCATTTGTTGTAATTCGTCTCCATTGTTGCTGAATAGGACAATGTCATCTGCAAACCGAAGGTTGCTGAGATATTCGCCGTTGATCCTCACTCCCAAGCCTTCCCAGTCTAACAGCTTGAATACTTCTTCTAAGCATGCAGTGAATAGCATTGGAGAGATTGTGTCTCCTTGCCTGACCCCTTTCTTGATAGGTATCTTTCTACTTTTCTTGTGGAGAACCATGGTAGCTGTGGAATCCTCGTAGATGTTTGCTAAGATATTCACGTATGCCTCCTGTACTCCTTGATTACGCAATGCCTCTATGACTGCTGGTATCTCTACTGAATCAAATGCCTTTTCATAATCTATGAAAGCCATGTAGAGAGGTTGATTGTACTCCGCAGATTTCTCGATTACCTGATTTATGACATGGATATGATCTATCGTAGAATATCCCTTCCTGAAGCCAGCCTGTTCTCTTGGTTGGCTGAAGTCAAGTGTTGCCCTGATTCTGTTGGAAATTATCTTGGTGAAGATTTTATACAATACTGAAAGCAAGCTAATGGGTCTATAATTCTTCAGTTCTTTAACGTCTCCCTTCTTATGGATTAGTATAATGTTGGCGTTCTTCCAGCTCTCTGGTACACATGAAGTTGTGAGGCATTGCATATAAAGGGCCGCAAGCTTTTCAAGCATATCTTCTCCATCTTTGATTAAATCTACTGTTATTCCATCTTCTCCAGAAGCTTTTCCCCTGGTCATGTCTTTCAAGGCCATTCTAACTTCAGCGCTAGTTATAGAAGGAGCCTCTGTATCCGGTTCATCACTATTTTGAATGAAAGTAGCTTGGCTGTTTTGGGCACTCTACAGGTCAGTATAGAATTCTTCCGCTGCTTTTACTATGTCATCGAAATTGCTGATGATATTACCATGCTTATCTTTCAGTGCATACATCTTGCCTTGTCCTATGCCAAGCTTTCTTCTTACTGATTTAATGCTGCGTCCATATTTTACGGCTTCCTCAATCTTTCCCACGTTATAATTTCGAATATCCCTTACTTTTTTCTTGTTGATTAGTTTTGACAGTTCAGCGAATTCTATCTGATATCTTGAGTTGGACATTTTCATCTTCTGTCGTTTCTTTATTAGGTCCTTTGTTTCTTGGGAGAGCTTACCTACTGGTTGCCTTGGTGCCCTACCTCCCACTTGAATTGCTGCTTCTGAGACCAACCTAGTTACGGTTTCATTCATTACTTCTATGTTGTCTTTATCTTCCTTTTCTAAAGCTGCGTATTTGTTTTGAAGCACCAGCCTAAATTGGTCTGCTTTTACCCTTACTGCCTCTAGGTTGGCCTGTTTCCTCTTGACTAATTTCACTCTCTCTCTCTTCAAATTGAGAGAAATCCGAGACCTCACTAACCTATGGTCACTGCACTTAACCTTACCTAACACTTCTACATCCTGCACTATGCTTGGATCGGCATAGAGTATGAAATCTATTTCATTCCTTGTTTCTCCATTAGGGCTTTTCCAGGTCCACTTCCTGTTGCTGCGCTTCCTGAAGAAGGTATTCATTATTCGGAGCCTATTCCTTTCCGCGAATTCTACTAACATCTCTCCTCTTGCATTCCTAGAATCGATGGCGTAGTTGCCAATTGCTTGCTCACCAACCTGCTTTTTCCCCATTTTTGCATTGAAGTCGCCCATGACTAAAGTATACTTAGTTTGCACCTTTCTCATTGCTAGTTCAACATCTTCATAAAACTGTTCAATTTCTTCATCATCGTGACTAGAGGTTGGGGCATAGGCTTGTACTACCTTCATTTTGTACCTCCTATTCAGCTTTATTACTACAACTGCTACCCTCTCATTTATGCTGTAGAATTCATCAATGTTGCCCGCTATGTTGTTATGCACTAGAAATCCTACCCCGGATTCTTTCTCATCTGGAAGACCTCTGTAGCAGAGGACGTGGCCGTTAGTCAGCACTGTGTAAGCCTCACCAGTTCTTCTAACCAGGGAATAAAAGACACGTTAGAAAAAATAACAGAAGAGTTCTTTTGGATTGGGGTGCAGAGTGAAGTGAGACGGTATGTAAAATCGTGTGACGTATGCCAAAAGACGATGGCTAAGGGGAAAAACGAGGAGAAGACTGGTGTTTATTTGGTGATTGCCGAAGACAAGGACGCGGGGTTGACGATAAAGCCAACCAAACGTGAGCTAGGGTAGAATTCCACGGAATTTTCCCGGCACAAATAGGGAATGGGACGAGTCGAACCGAAGGAGGGCACCCTAGACAAGATACAAACAGTAGACAGGCCCAAGACAAAGTAACCAGTAGCGACAACACAAGTTGAGAGGGTGGATTCTCAAGGTCGAGGAAGGATTTTCAGATCTCCCCGGGCGAACAGAAGTAGGACGGCGCGAGATGCAGTGTTCAACAGAGGAACCCATGTATATAAAGGTAAGCCGACGGATAAGAGATATAACTAGAGGGAGCATCACCTTGCAAGAATAATGTTTCCAAATAGAATACATTAAAGGACGACAGAATGTTGGGGCGGATTACATGAGTAGGACGATGGAGTGATCAAGCATTGAGAGCATAAGACGGACAAAAATGTATATAAGTAAAGTGGTGTGAACAATGAACTCGCCAGTGTTGTGAACAGTGGAAATGGTGGAATGTGCGCGACAGTGCAGTGAAGTGTGGTTATGTGTGGGGGGACACGCCGACGCACAGAAAAACACCCAAGTCACAACAAGAGTCAAGTTCGTCGCCTAAAAGAAGACCGATTGAACGCTGTTTTTTGCGAAAAAACTCCTAAAAGGGGACCCATGTCATATGTAAGAGGCCGCCTGCGGGGCGAAAAGAAGAGCACGAGAAGTACGGCGCAGTCCGAACGGCACGAGCTCTCGAGGCGCGCGACCCGAGCTGTAATCAAGGGAAGAACGGCGCTGCCGGTGGATTATCGGCGTGGCTCTGGCCAGGAAGGTCGCATCGTCAGCTACGCTCTGGCGAGAGGAGACTTGGGGGTCCGGCAGAGTCCGTGACGTTGGCCGTCCAAGCTGTGGCCGTCGACCTCCGTGAAGTTCGAGCGAGGCTCCTGGGACTCTTTGCAGCTTCTCACGGCGGGACCCGGCGCCATAGAGAGGATCCCTCTTCTACGGCAGGCCGGCACGTTCGGTAGTCCTCGGGACGCCACGTCGGCACTCACGAAGTTGCGACGCATCCCGAAGTTAGGCCTATCCAGGTGGGCCTAGGCAATGCCGTGCCACGTTACCGACGAAGTGCGAGACGCGGGACCACGGCAAGGTGGCAACGATTACAGTATCGACAAGAACACTCCCTTACAAAAATGAGTTTAGACTGTCTGTAGATTGTCTATAGACTTCTTGTAGACAACTTTGCCTTTCTATAGATTTGTTCTTTTGTTGATAAATAATCTATAGACTGTTTATAGACAAAGGTTGATAAGATTTTTATTCCTTTTGTCTACTCACATTCCATAGACAGTCTATAGAAAAAAGTCGATAAGATGTTTGTTTCTTCTTGTCTATTTCCTCTCTATAGACTATCTATAGAAAAAAGTCGATACAGTCTTTATTTATTCTTGTCCATTCCTTGTCTATAGACTGTCTATAGACAAAAGTTAATAAGATTTTTATTTCTTTTTGTCTACTCCCATTCTATAGTTGGTCAACAGAAAAAGGGGATAAGATGTTTGTTTCTTTTTGTCTACTTCCGCTGTATAGACTACGTATAGACCAAAGTCGATACCGTGTCTATTTATTCTTGTGCATTATGTGTCTAAGGACTGTCCTTAGGCGACAGTCGATAAGGTGTTGATTAGTTTTGTATACGCCCGGTTTATAGATTTTCTATAGGCGAAAGTTGATAAGGCGTCTACTTCTTTTATCTATTCCCCGTCTGTAAATTTAGTCTTGACAAAAGTCGTTAAATTGTGTTTTTTTGGTCTATATTAGCGGTCTATACTCCGTTTATATGCAAAAGTTTTTCTGTTTGCTATTTCTTTAGCGGATTGCCGGTTTATACAATTTCTACATAGAAAAGCAATAAAGGTCACCATGGCATCTCTGTCATTGAATTACGCAGTCCTTAATTATTATTTTATCAGATAATTAGGTGTTTAAGAGTCTGCTCGCCAAGTTTCATCAAGTATTGCACTGGTTTTTAACATGTAACCTCTGGGCCCTGCACCCTAGTTAGTCGGGATTCATCCCCGACGATAATTTTTCCTTGCAAACCACACGGAGGCGCAACATATACTTCTATGTGATTGAAATTATTTTTTAATGGTTTCCTATATCCACCCGATGAAGGCTATAGGGTGGGACATCACCAATGATCATGTTAACTCGAGCGAACAGACCGTATACCGATTGCGGGAAGATGTGAGATGAACTAAAGGACAGACGATATTGTAAAAGTCTTATTGCTTCAGGTTTACTTGCCGTCTATAAACAAAAGTCGTTCAACTCGGCCCAACCCGTCTACGCTGTAACCAAGCGGAGGTACAGGTGGATAAAACAGAGCTACGTTTGATATAATCCACTGGGATTGTATATACTGCTGACATTTCTTTAAAGCCTTTTTGTAGAGTTTATTATAGACATGGTGTATATACTTCCGCATTTGTTCACCAAGTTATTTGACCTCCGTAGTCGCTCTCTGCAATCCCAAGACAGTCTTTACAGTTGTTTTTCATAGCATTACTTTTGCGGCAGTAAATTAAAGAAAGCAAAATGCCGATCGAATCATGTAAATAGAGGTTATGAATGCCAGTTTTAGCGAGAAGCGGATTACAAACAGGCATCATGCTAACAGCACAGATACTTGTAATGTGTATAGCTGACAACGCAGAATTTGCTAGTGTGCGATGAACCAATGTAGCGTATGTGGTGTGCGCCTTATGTGTCGTCTGATTCTCAGATACTCTTTAGGTTCTCCCCATATCTAGGCTGCATCAGTAACATCGGGTGGTTTTTCGCAGACTGATATCCCGCGCTATAAATTCATTAAAGCTTCTCGTTCACTTACAATGTGTGCCAGATACTCTGAGCCGACCCAGTTCTTTCCAGGCGCTATACACCTGTGCGGCCGAGCATATGCGTACGTCATTAGTGTATTGATTGCTTTGACATATCACCGGAACAGACAAATGTGCACTAACATGTGCGCAGGTATTCCATTTGGCGGTACGTTGGAAGCTATGCCAGAAATGCACTGTATTACTCATCGTCGTTGGCCATAATGCTAGCGCCTGACGTGCCTGCTAACGGTTTTTACAAACACTGCGTTAATCCAAGGGTGCGCTCCTGCTCCATGCGATAGCCCACGGCGTTTGTAATACAGCGCGCCAAGGCATTTCCTTCTTCCATGGAAAGAACTGGAAAATGGAAGGTAAAAGCAACCGGTTTCGAGCGCATGGAACGCAGAGAGAGAGAGAGAGCGACTCAAAAAAAATGTGGTTGATCCCTCTTATATAGAAATCGGTATAGAACACGAAAGTGAAACGTGTCTTCACAGAAGTAGTGTAATGTTTATTGCACATTGATATATAATGTCTATTGGTGTTTTGTGGCTAAAGCGCCCTTAGGCGTTGATGCACCCACGCTGACGCCTGGTGGCACGTCTCCTCCATCACGACTACCAACGTCGATGACCATGAGCAACCGTCGTGCATATGGAAGCTGCACTACGCTGCACACGCTAGCACAACGCGAAAGACGAAGCACGTAACTGACACACTAATACAACGCGCAAGACAAAGCACGTAACTGAATCGTCACCGAGTCAAATCAGCGCGTACAGCGCGTCGTAATTGCAGCCTCCGCGATCAACTTCAGAAACATTTTCAGAGCTAATTGCGGAGGCCACGCTCCGCTGTGCTGAGTACGGTGAACGCCACCTAGGTGGCGTTGGTAGTGCTTCTTGATGCCAGCGTCCCTTCGAATGCTGGCATCGAGACGTCGTAGTGCTGAGACCACCGAAGCGTTCACTGTCGGTGCGCGTTAGTGTCATAATGCAGTACTTCTCTTTTCTGCTCGTAGGCGGCGGCACCGCCCCGAGCAAGAGCGCGGGTACACGGAGGAGTGTTAGATATATAAGGCGCGTCTGTGTAGCTATCTGCAAATGCGTTTGTGGCGCAATGGGTTAAACGCTCGACGATCTATCGTCGCGGACCGAGAGGTCGTGGGTTCGATTTCCAAATTTTGCATGTTTGTGGAACTTTTTCTTCTGATTTCTTTCTTTGTATTATGTTCGTGTACATTGTAAGAACGTCATTCCGTATTTCCGTATGACGTATTTCCGTGACGGAAATACGTCAGTGAAGTTTTGGTGGACCCCGGCATAAAACACTTTCGTGTTAAAAAAAAGAAAAGGGCAAAGGCGCTCGAGTTTCTCAGAGCACGCACGGCGTCGTCGGCCTGAGCGCCTGCGCATGCGCAGCGGCAGCAACGGTGGCGCGCCATCTCTCCGCGTCGATTTGAATTCTCAACGGCTGCGCCAGGCAAGTAAACGCTTGTTGCGGCTGGTGAGCTGCCTGCACCTTGGTGTCTGTGTATTCGTCTCGACTTTGTGGCATCACACGTCAACTACACTGAACGGTAAGTTTTAGCGAAGATGTTTTCCGTCACTAGCTCATGACTAGGTGAGCTTATTTCGTAGCATGAACCGGCTGCATGTAATGTAGGCGACTCGGGCGTAGTGTCGCTTTGTCGTTTGGTTTGTGAACGCGCTCGGGTTCTCGATTCTACTATAGGCTCCGCTCAGTGAAGTTTGCTGCGATTGCTGCGCCATCTGTCGCAGCGCCGCCAACAATAATGAGACGGCCAAAACACGTGCGGGTATTCGTAGGCGCGGCGTCGATGGTGCTGTTCGGTCTTTTCTGGCGTTGAGACAATGTCATCCTTCAGCTCGACTAATTCGAATCCATCCACTGAAAGCGTGCGGAAAAGGAAGAGGAACAAGTGCCGGTACTGCTGCGTAAAAAACTGGCACAGCCGCGAAGGCCAGCCTGGCGTGAAATTGTACCGATTTCCTGGTCGCCCGTGGGAGCAAGAACGACGAAAAAGATGGATTGTTGCTGTTCGAAGAGTTCAGCAATTGTGAAAACAGCATTTTCCTAGTGTCAATGTAACTATAAGCTTTAAGGTCTAGCCAGGTTTAGCTGCTTGAGGTTCTGCAACTGTATTTGCGTGTTTAGCGCGGTTGGAAGTGTATGGAGCACGTTTTGCACAGCAAGCTTGCGTAGCGCGAAATCTTACGCGCGAATTTGCGCCTCAAATGCTCTTGTAGGCTGCAAGCGAATCTTTGTTGATTTGCTTGAAGTCCGGTAATTAACTTTTAATTGCGTTTTTCTGTGATACTTTCAATGAAGTAAGTAAACTCGGTTGTTGACTTTGGGGGTAGTGATGGTGCGTGTAACATCTAAACTTCAAATGCCTTCACCAAGTGGCGCCCGCCGTGAGACTGCTCTCTCCCGTCAGCGCTTTGTGGCGTGTATGCCTCGTTTAACTTCTCGTGAAGAAGTCATTCGGTTACTGCATGTACGCTCTTGCTTGCGGCCGCATGCATAGGGCACTGTGTCGTCAGTATGAACTGCGTACTATTCGCAATCATGCTCCTCTTCTTTTCTTCGGCGAGAATGACGGCTCGCCGTGGATGCCGAAGCAGATGAGCAGGATCTGCTCCAAACACTTCGTGAATGGCGAAGTACGCAATAAAGGAAAAATCAACACCTAGAAACGCTTCACTTATAGATTTGCAAAAATGCGTTTCTGCGTACGTCGGCCACGAAATGAACGAAATACTGTAAATAGCAGAGCTGCAGTTGGACATTTCTGTGACCACGCACCGGAATACCTGGAAACGTAGCAAAAATGACGTGTAATCACCGAATGTCGATTTGGGACTGCTCTCATTCAAAAAACGTCGCGGTAGCATAATCTTGGTTTGAGCTAGTTGCAATGCGCCGCAAGCTCCCGTCCTGTTTGTGTGTTCTTCGTCTTCGTTTAACTTGCACCGCAGATTTTCCTCCAATAAGTCGTGATAGCGTGTGCGTTTCCGCTTATGAGTCAAAACCACTTGCTGATATAAAAATGCATGCATGTTCTCCCTACCTGCAAGGAAACGTCGTACACTTGTTTCCCTTGCTGAGAGTGTCGGCGCCGTCGGTATCCTTCACGTCGTAAACGTGGCCCGCCACATACAGCTTGTCTCCTTTGTCGAGTATAGGCGTACGAAAGTAATTTTCAATACAGCTTATCGGCTTAAAGCCGCAAAAGAACACACGCGACATTTTGAACGTCACGCGCGCGTTGAAACACGTTCAGACGCTGCCGCGGGGCTCGGAGCGGCCGTCTCAGTGTTTCACATTCCTACCACCATTGGGGCTGCACGGCGTTTTGCCGTATTCGGCTGTAGCGTCCTCTGTTCACTGTACGGAGCCTATAGGGAATGTTTAACGGCAAGCGATCGCTCGCGCTTGTTCATTTTACCGTCATTGCCAATGTCCGTGAAAAAGGAAGTACACCATGTTTAACGTGGATACTGAGCAGAAATAAGCGCGGATTGTGTGTGTTAAGCGGCGTACTGTGGGCAGGTCTCGTTTTGTGGCGCTCGATCGGCGGCCATAAACGCTGCGCTGCCTGTCTAATAAAACTCATCTAAAGCGCTTTATGTATATACCTCGAAATTGTGCTAGAGTGACGAATTGTCTAAAAGAGACGTACAGTTGAATAAATGCTAGCGTACTCAGATGAAAGGCCGTGTTTGCGGGGCATGCATCAGCAGCGTGTGCTGCCGTTTTCGTAAGTCAAAAGTAGGAGTATGTATGGGGCTCCTGGCAACCAGTATAAATATATACAACCGCAAAAGCTTTCAAAGCGCGAAACTCGCGATAAGCTCAATGAATCGCAGCTTCGCAACTTAACCGAAAGAATTGGAGAACAATAAATGAGTGGCTCGGGGAAGCACCCTTTACACGTTTGAAAGTGAAGCCATTAGGTTTGAGGAGAGTTTGAAGATTTTCTGTGCTGTGCTCATGTTGCCATGAATTACGAACTTGGCCAAGCCCTTGTCAGCTTTATTAAACAAGTGCTTCGATTCAGCTGAATCTAATAGTGCATTTCAAGTGACTGACGTGTTATTCGTTATAATTACTATTATGTACTGGCAGTAATTTGGCAAGCATTAAACCACAATATTTTATTTCCCCTGAACTGCGGCTGTCATAGACTGCCAGGGAGTTTTCATGAAAACAGCCAGGGAAAGCTTGGAAAAACATCAGGGAAATTGAAAATGTCAACATAGGTATGCTTCCTTGTTATTTCCATACAATGTTTCCAGAGAATCGCTGTCTTAAACATTATTTTGAAGCATTTCACCTCCCCAAAAAATTACAAATTGGTACCATTTTCTGAAAAAGAAATGAAAGTGAAGCATGCTGACATGGTATTTCTTACTCAATCTTTTTGCATTACCTAAGTGTCCTGAACCTCGAAATTCTAGAAAAAATACTTATGTTATAGAGCACCTTCAATCATTTACTGTGATAGCATTCACTGTAATGACAGTTTCAGTTTTTTTCCCAGGAGGTGCATATGTGTCGTGCCACAACACAGAAAGTGCTCACGGGGTATTTCTGGTGCTCATGTGGTATACCTAACTTGCAACCGTGTCAGCCTGCCCAAAAGATATGATTATCTATAGGAAATAAGTGACCATATCAACACAATCAATCCATCTGCCTTCTGTTGAAGATGGTCAATGATGTATGAGTTAAGAGTACGAGAAAGACATTTAAATGTGTATTAAGGAAAATAAATTACAATCTTTGGCATGATACGTTCAATACTCCAGTCACTCTTCTGAGCATATAATTCCGCGCGAGTCTATTTACTTACCAGCCAAAAATGTAAACAGTCCAACTGGGTAGCCTTGCTTCAGCAATTAATATAGAGATCATTTGGGTTAATTAAGTACATTAATGTGTCATATGGCCTTGTCATAAATGTATCATACTGTTGCTGGCGCCAGCAGCACTTGTAACAGTTCAATTGTTCATCATACGGTAGAGTGAAAGATTATGCGATGGTACTGTTTTGTATTGACAAGCAGCCATTAGGCATAGTTAAACCATTTTAAGGATTGACTTAAGTGGTTTGAGCGAATATATTAAGCTGCCTAATGAACATACAAAGAATACACATTTGTTATTTTTGCCTCACATTGTTGTATCTACATATTTGCAGCATGCACCTGCAGCACCTTCGGAACCGCTGACACGAAGGTCAAGGCCAGCCTGGCAACCATGCTTGCCAAGTGGAAGGAGCTGTAAATATGTAAATATTCTCTATTGATGATAGCATAAGACATGCATTTTAATAAATAATGTATTATATCGTTCAATAAAAACAGTTAATTCAATATCGGTGCACTTGTTTTCTTTTTTGCACTGCATGAGTCTGCACTAGTGTAATTGCTTAAAATATTTGTTTCTGCAACATACGAGAGTGCAGCTGGTTCAGGATCATTATTAATCTATTAACATGAATGCATAAATGCAGATGGGAAGCAACAGGTGCACATGCATAATATACGTTCAAAATTTTGTTGCCACCTTATGTAAACAAAAATTTTAAGTAACTTGTAGATAGTAGATTTCATTCAAGCGAATGCATTGCATGCGACTAAACTTTCTTCAATGTGCAATTACACAAATGCTCATGCAGCTTTACATAATGATTCACGGCTGCATACATTTTAGATTTTTGACTGCTTCCATCTGCATGCATGCTTTTCTATGCACAGTTCCCTATGTTTGTTCCCATATGGATACTGGATACAATAAATTTTTATAGACATTTCCAATAAACTGCTTATTAGCAAACCCCAGCAGCGAGTGTTTATAGAATAACATTGCCTGCCGAAACACAGTTGGCAAAATGTGGTGTAATATCTAGTATATATGGTGTCCCAGTAATTTTAGCCAAGCTGGTCAATGAAAATGAAAGGTTAAAAAACAACACGGTGCAAGATATATGATCATAAAAAGACCTACACGTCAGACCTCTGAATTCAAGGCCGAATGCACGCCGTAGGTATTGAAATGGGATCTTATTGCACCGTCTTTTAATATTATTTTTCATTGAACAGCTTCACTAAATTTAAGTTAGCTGCGACACCATGTAAAATTGTGAGGCCGAAGTCTATAGATTAGCTATAGACTGATCTACAGGAACTCTCTGTAGGCAGAATGTACCACATTCTACAAAAAGCGTAAGGCCATAAGTCCATAGACAGACTATAGACTGGCCTATAGGAATACTTTATAGTCTATAGACATTTTATAGACCTATGTCTACAAATGTAAAACTATATAAGCCTATAGACTTGTCTATAGACACTCTGCAGACATTTGTCTACAAAAGTGAATTTTCATTGATCTGTAGACCGTCTATAGTCAGTCTATAGAATCAGACATTTTGTAGACTACTCTACAAAAAGTGTATGGCCATAAGTCCATAGACTGTCTATAAAATGGTCTATAGGAATAGTCTATAGATAGTCTATAGACGTTTGTAAATGTTTTATAGACTTATGTATACAAAAGTAGAACTAAATAAGCCCATAGACATTTGTCTATGGACATTCTGCAGACATTTGTCAACAAAAGTGAATTTTCATTGATTTATAGTCCGTCTATAGTCAGTCTATAGACTTAGACATTTTGTAGACTAGTCTACAAAAAGTGTATTGCTATAGGTCCATAGACTGTCTATGGACTGGTCTATAGGAATAGTCTATAAATAGTCTATAGACATCTGTCTATAGACATTTTATAGACTTATTTCTACAAAAGCAGAACTATATAAGCCTGTAGATTTTTGTCTATAGACATTCTACACACATTTGTCTACGAAAATGAAACTTCATTGATCTATAGACACTCTATGGTCAGTCTATAGACTCAGGCATTTTGTAGACTAGTCTACAATTAGTGTATGGCCATAAGTCCATAGACTGTCTGTAGACTAGTCTAAAGAAATGTCTACAAAAAGTCTGTTGACTTCATAGACAAATGCCTATACACTTTATATAGACTATCTACAAAAATTTTTTAAGGGAGCTGACTTCTTAAAAGAAGAGCCGATAAGCTTCGAAGTGGGAAATACGTGCGACGACGAGCCCAGTATGACGACTCTTTGTAGCACCGCAGACGTAGGCCAGGGCTGCCTGACTTTTGAGGATTGGACGCCACAGACTAAGGTAGGCGGAAATTAGAACATGTTTATTGTTTATTCAGTAGTAGGTTGTGCAAGTGTGAGTATTTATTCATTGTGTTTTAGCGTGAGCGAGTTTTGTTTAAAGTTTGGGCTTTTGGTTATAATTAAATATCTGTTTGCTGTGTCGTCATGCGTTCTTCACCCCCTTCTCTCATTACACCTGCACGCCCCCGAGATCGGTGACAAAAAACACACGACACCATTAAGGATTTCGAGACAAGGAAAGGTGAAATAACTGTTACTAGTTTTTCAGGTTTATCGCTGTGGATTACGTGGTAGCGTATGAACGATTCTTTGTGTTGGACGAAAAAGTTCAGGGAGCTTTCGGTGCATACGCGCTTTGCAGTGGTACGTTCAGGAAGCAAAGGGAAATATGCTCTATGCATGCTTGATGAAGTTGCTTCGGCAGCAATGGCAGCCACCCACCACGGAGCCCAACAAGGGGACGCTACAAGTCTGACAGAACAATGACTTGCACACGCCAGCCATGCATCGCTGCTATAACCCCATGCGCCATACTCAAGTTTGCATATAGAGCACCAGGTTAACCCAAGCCACCTAGGAGAGACAGAAAAAGTTATGAAGAAAGCAGATGACAGAACAGATAACGTAAGTTGATATGAAAGCAATATATTGAGGATAGGGAAAGGAAAAGGCGACGACCGATTTCCCCCGGTTGGGTCAGTGCGGTGGTGCCTTCTATGTGAAGCCGAGGCCAGAGGAGTCTGTTGCATCCGCCGTGGAGCTATAAAGGTCCAAGCACTCAGCATTGGCTTAACCCCCAGGATACCCCTTTCCCCGGGCACGATTAAGCCGCGGATGCCTTCACGCAGGAGTGGCCAACCCCCATGCGCGCGGGTCCGTGGTGTCGCAACACCCCAAACGCCTGCTTACGCAGAGACTCCTGCGGGCGACGTCGTCGACGTAGTCGAGACAGATCGACCGCTAGGAGCTGTGAAGGAGAGCCTCTGTCATACGCTAAAATCTTCCGGTGTTTGTGTAACCCAAAGTGCATCAAATTGAGCAGTTATAAGCCCTTGCTTGTAGTAAAAGCTGTCTCCACAGGGTTCATGCCATCCATTGCGATTTGCTAGCACCCGGAGCGAATGTCTATGGCAGAAAATTATTCTGCTTTATGGAGGCAATACAGGTCGCTGTCAATGCGTGGCCGCGGATATACGTCTCTCATTGTGATTTTGTTGAGATTATGATCATCAACGAAAAATGTCCAACTGCCGACCTTCTTTTTAACAAGTACAAAGTAAGATGCCCATGAGCAGCAACAAGGTTATGTTCTGCAAGCATATTGTAAACTTCAGGCTTGATGGTGTCGCTCGGTAGGGGAGGCGCGATACTCCTTCGACAGATTGGGCTCGGATCGCCGGTGTTATTTCGATGCTCAACGGACGTCTGTTTTAGAGGACGGTCTCCAATTTCGAATATGTCCCCGTACGAGGCAAGGAATGAACGTCGCACAGTCGCCATCTTTTTGTAACTGATTGCGCTTGCACTGGCCAAATTGAATTATTCTTGCCGATCTCTATGCAGCGATGACTCAAATAGAATAGCCGAACAGAACGAGAAGGTAGTTTACTGTCGTCTATGCATCACCCGAAGTCGTCCGCCGGGGCCGCTGAAATCAATTGATCGGCGATTATCTTCATAAAGTTAGCTGCTGCACATCAACGTGATGGGGCGTATAGTTGGGAGGGAGCAATCATCTTCATTAAGGCCTCCAAGTCACAAGGGGAGGCAACAAATCAAGGGATGCGCACGACTAGCTGTTGCAAGTTAAATACAAAACGTGGTAGTCTCGGGCCGGCGTAATTTCCGCTAGGGATATACCAAGCGGAAGACAGGACGTGTTCGTAATTGTAACAATGATGTGAGGAAACGTTACGTTATGCGAGGGTGGGACATCGGGACTACGGGATACGACGTTGTAAACCCCTGCTAAGTGTTATATAGCTGAAACGCTGTGTAGCTCACGCACTCAAGCACTCTGTCCATCAGCGTTTGATTTCGGTGGTTGTCCATTTATCAAACTTTGGACACAGTTTGGGTTAGGCGATATGCCTTTGCGACTAATTACGTCACCCTAAAAGTACTTCTGTTAACGCAAACTGGCACTAAATTGTTGGCATTGAACGTGAGGCCTCAGATCTATCCGGACATCTCTACTCCTAGAACATGCGATAAATGTAACGACGCCACAGATCTTAGCCATATGCTCTGGCGTTGCTCCGCGTTACGCAACGACAAGGACAGCACTGAAGAGCGGTGAGACGCAGCTCTACGCAGTCTCACATTAGATGAACAGCTTTGGGCAGTCCAACGGGACCGCAAAGCAGCCGATAGGCTAGGCCTTTCGGTCCCAACGTGGGAGCGGCCCGCTTCGGGCTAGGAAACTAGCGCGACCCAATGGACCATAATAAAGTTTTTCCATCCATCCGCCCG
Organism: Dermacentor silvarum; assembly: GCF_013339745.2. Lineage (NCBI taxonomy): Eukaryota > Metazoa > Arthropoda > Arachnida > Ixodida > Ixodidae > Dermacentor > Dermacentor silvarum. The sequence continues at coordinate 200,547,504 of NC_051157.2, read as the reverse complement.
CCCGCCCGCCCGCCCGCCCGCCCGCCCGCTCGTCCGTCCGTCCGTCCGTCCGTCCGTCCGTCCGTCCGGTCATAAAATAGGTCTTTGTCACGTCCGTCACTGTCGCCTGGAGCAACAATACAAACCTATGCTTAAAGCGTTTCCAGTTCGTGGCCACGTTACCCGTGAACAACAAGGTTTCCGCTTGTCTTAGCACTTCCACCCTCTTTCGGCTGCCCTAATGAGTGCTTTCAGCCTTTGTCGTGCTCTTCGTTAGCTGTGCTCCACACAAGAATGTCGTCTGTGTAAATATGAACGACTTGCAGCCCGTCAAAAATCTGGTTCAGAATCTCTGGAGAGACCTGTGGTGCCGATGAGACGCAAAGGGCAGCCTAAGATAATGATATCTACCAAACGGAGTTGTAACACGGTATATTTTTGAGGTACGCTCATTCTATGGTATCTTACTGGAACTCGGAGTTTGCTTATAATTTCGTAAAAAAACGCGCCACCAGCGAGCTCACATTTGCTGTCTTCGCGTTTAGGAAGCTAATAATGCTGCCTCTTAATGTGCTCAATAATGCGTCTCGCATTGATGGACAATCTGAGAATGGGATGTTCCTTCTGGACCAACACCAGAGGACTCACGCAGTCTGTTTGCGCGTTTTCGTTCTTTATAATTCTGGCACGCTCCATTCTTGAAGTTCCTCACGAAGGGCCTGGAGTCGGGCAAGGGCCACCCTACGCGCTGTCTGGACGACAGGTACTGCACTTGGCCTATTTCGTCGCAGCACCATGCGATAAGGTTGCTTCAAATAGCCCAAACCCTCATAGGAGTGTTGGGGTCGCTTGCTAGGCGTATGCGTCAACAGTGCGCATGGTGAAAAAAAGAAGGCCCGAAGCTTGGCGGAAATCTAGTCCCAGTAACGCCTGACCAGGTTTGACCGCTTTACAATAAAGAATGTCACATTCTTAGTCGTGTTTCTAAAGCTAATGCTTGGGGAAATGATTCCAAACTTCTCAATAGCGCTTGCATTATATGCTCGAAGTACTGAATTCGTAGGGTTTAATTGATAAAGTGTTCATATCTTCCCATAAATGGCAAGGCATTCGCTTGCGAGCCGGTATCTATCATGAGCAGTATTTGGCGATTCGCGACTTCAATCACGACTTTCCATTCCTTATTTATCCTGCTTTCTTTAGAGACATCAAGAAGTTCAAAGGAGTCGTCGAAATTTTCTTCACTTACTTGGCCGACGTCGGCCCTTCTAAGTTATGTAAGACAGTATACCGCGAAGTGATGAAGCTTGTGGCAGGAGTTACATCTTTTAGCATAGGCACAATACTGCAGTGGTCTGTGCTGTCGATTACATTTCTCGCACATGAATTGTATTCCTTGAAGTTTTGCGTTGTTAGTGCGAAGCACGACGTGATCTTCGACTCGCCAAAGTTGCACTGCGCTGCTTGCTTCGTAAGTTCGCGAAGTTTCTCAAACAGCTCTGCTTCAGATTGCTTCCTCAAACGAAATACACATTGCTCGTGCACTTCGTTTCCGACCTCGCAGCAGTAGACCCCCCCAACTTCTGCAGAATGGTCGGATAGTCTTCCTTGCTCTCTTCAATGTCGAACCTGAAGGCGTTGAGTTCGTCAAGTGCTTCCTTTGTCACGTCGGTCATAAAATAGGTCTTTGTCACGTCCGTCACTGTCGCCTGGAGCAACAATACAAACCTATGCTTAAAGCGTTTCCAGTTCGTGGCCACGTTACCCGTGAACAACAAGGTTTCCGCTTGTCTTAGCACTTCCACCCTCTTTCGGCTGCCCTAATCACTGCTTTCAGCCTTTGTCGTGCTCTTCGTTAGCTGTGCTCCACACAAGAATGTCGTCTGTGTAAATATAAACGCCTTGGAGCCCGTCAAAAATCTGGTGTAGATCTTCGTTGGCAACGGTGACCATGCTTTGGCTGCTAAGGCCAAATAATTGAAACTGCATATCGAACTGCGAAAGGACAGAGGCGACAGCAGGCCGGCAAGAACAAGAAGAACCATGGTTTATGATGAGGGCTACATTTATACTAGATTGTGTACTGCACTTCACTTGCCCGGTCACTTTCCAGTTGTAGTCGAGGCACACGTGCCCGGTACATTCGACTACAGGCGATCAAGCAGTAGTCGCGATTTTCTTCAGAGAGTTGCCAAAGTTATATTCCATAACTTATACGTGCGCGACAGTGTCAATCAGAGCCGTAGTAGGCACACCATCCATGTCCTTTTTAGATGACTTTCTGATGTGTGAGTAGGGTGAGTAATAGATTTTGAGTCGGTCGTTGTAGCAGCATCAGCTCTATGAGGTGCCCTGTTAGTCTCCCCTAAGTGAGTAGCTCAATCAGCTAGGCGATGCCGATTGACTAAAAAGGGGAGGGGGGGGATATCGCCTATATACCCACAAGTGAGTCATTCTGCCGGGTAGCGATACCGTGTAGGAACATACGGGCTTGAGCTGCAAGTGACCGCGGGGGTGCGCTGTAGTCGGGCCTACTGATGGAGCAAGTTCTTCAAGGCGACGACGGCCGATCCCGCGCTCTCAGCGGTATGGAGCGGTGAGAAGTCCGCGCTGCAAATTCATGGCCATTAGCAGGGTTTCGCTTCCCGAGAGCACTTTCCAAGGCCACCACCAGTGGTGCGTTCATCGGCGTGTACTACGCGCATACTTGCGGACCACTTTCTGTGGCAACGAAGGGCAAGCTTTGGAGTCAAAGCGTGCACAAGTGAGAGCGATAAGGAAAAAAAGTCCCACATTTTCATCCACGTTAGTTTACGCTGGCAAAGAGAAAAAATAATCACTATATTTACGACAGCTAAATAAGATAAGACCATACAACTGAGGGTTGAACATTACATATATTGCAGTTTGTCTCTTCCGCGTCTGGGTAGACGTGAAACCGTCGCATGTGCAAGCTGCGTCAATTCGGCGTCTTTCCTGAGAAGCGAAAAACGCTGTCAAAGGCTGCCGGCTATTTGCCGCGGTAACACATGGGTAGAAGCTCCGCCCTTGCAGTTTCCCCTTATTGCCACAGAAAATTGTCTGCCAGTATAGCCCGGACGAAAGCGACAGGCCACCTCAAGTTTTGCGGCGTCCCACACACGAAAGACGAGCACAGCGCCTGAACTAAGAGAAAAGAGATGTTCTGCACAACGGCACCCGTTATCACGCTGCCTTGTAACAGCTGGCGGCGCATGCGCATCGTGCTTAGTTTTTTTGTTTTCTTATTCCCCTTGCCCCACTCCGATTTTCGTGTCGTCAGCTTCGTGTCGTCAGGTTGAAGACACGCGCCTTCGTGTCTTGCTTTGCAACTGTATTAAATGATAATCATCAACACACGGCGATCATCTCAAATGGATATTTGGTCTTTGCAGCGGAAAAGAGTACGCGCGGTTGAAGGCTAATGCATCCCGTTGGAGGGCTGTTACACGTTCTCACCAGTGATGAGCACTAAGCTTATATACAGCAAGGGGAACACCAAGGTATTAGGTGGTACGCTTGTCCATTATATCTATACCAGCATACTGAGTCCAGTGTACATCCCAAACAACCAAAGCAAGCACCTAAGCTTCTTGACAAAATTATCTGGACACCAGAAGCCATGCCAATTTTTTCTGTGAGTGATAGAACTTTGCCAATGCTCGGTTTGTCTAAGAAAAAGAAAAGATCACCTGCGTAAACCTATACGCAGTTCGTTGCCGAAAAAGTTAAAAGCATAAATATCACTGCACTTTAACGTAATGGCTCTCCGCACCGCATCCCCTTTCTATACTTTGTAGGGCGGCTGCTTGTAAGTGGTTCCTAGCGACAAAAATATATTAGGTACTGCACACTCTTCATTGTGCCACGACTTACATTCAGCTTTTTCACAGAATATTTGCAACTTTTGTATGGTCTTCTACGAAATCTAGCCTTCTACCCGAGAGCGATGTGGTCACTTTTTTGATCTTGCGGCATAGGTTTTCGCAGATAACCGAAACGGCGGCTGCGCGTCAATAAGCGCTAATGTGGCGCTTCCTTCAACATCGACGTCGATAATGTTTTGCGGCGAAATAGATGGAGGCCTTGGGCAGGTCGACGTGTATGCAGCTCTTGCCTCCGGAACTGCAGCGATCAGTTTCCCTCCTCCGCAGGAGGTCGGCGACGCATGGGTGATAGGGAGCGTCGTCGCGGATATAGGGACCGGCGGTTAGCATAGGCTCGTTCATCGTCAGGGACGTACCTTGGTGGCGACCACGCAGACGAAGGACCAGGGCCGCCCAAGACGTCAGATGGCGAAGGTGGACATGGGCGACAGTGGCGGGCGACGTGTCCAGCGACACCACAGGCGAAGCAGATGGGTCTATTGTCTGGCGTTCGCCACGCGTCGGGGCGGGGGAGGAACGGAGCCGAAGGTCTGGCCAAGGCGAGCGGCGCAGCGTTCTCGGTCGTCGGCCAGGCATGGGTCGGCTTCGCAGGTCGAGCATACGGCGCCGGATGTTGAGGCGGCCGAGCCGCGACGGAAGCGTAGGTAAGTGGCGCAGTGACGGGTGGTTGATGAGTCACAGGCGGGAGGGCCTCAGCAACCTGGGTCCGAATGACGTGTTGAAGGTCCTGAGCCAAAGACTGCGAAGACTCGTGCGTGAGAGGTAGCAATGAAAGCTGACGCGCTACCTCTTCCCGGATAAAGTCCTTGATGGTACATACCAGCGGCTGTTGATCGGCAGGGTGGGCAGCAAGCTTGATAGTGTGTCTGGCGTCATGAGGGCTTGGCGGGCGATCGTGCGCTGCCTACACTTCTCGTCAAAGCTCTGACAGAAGGAGACGAGTGCTACGATCGTGGTGGGATTTCTCGCAAGCAGCATCTGAAAAGTGTCGTCGTCGATGCCCTTAAGTATGTGCTTGATTTTTCTCCCCCTCTGTCATGGTGGGGTTGACGCGGTTGCAGAGATTAAGCACATCCTCTATGTAGCCCGTTTAATTCTCCCCTGGATGCTGCGCACGTTCACGAAAGCGCTACTCTGCGCGAAGCTTGCGGGCCGTAGGCCAACCAAGGACGTCCGAAATGGAAGTCTTAAAAACGAGCCAAGTGGGTATGTCGTTCTCGTGGTTGTGATACCACAGTTGCGCGATGTCCGCGAGATAAAATATGACGTGAGTCAACTTCGTTTAATCGTCTCATTTGTTATTGGCGCTGACCCGTTCGTATGTCGACAACCAGTCTTCAATATCGGAGTCACCTGAGCCGTTGAAGATGGGCGGATCCCGCACACGGTACACGGCGCTGCAGGTGGCAGGTGCTGCCGAAGGGTCAGTCTGATTCGAGGTGTCGTTGACCATAATGGGTGCAGGAACCGAAGGGAGCGTCCGGGAGCGGAGTTCTAGGTTGGTTAGGGTGACCCACGCAGCCCCCACCAAATTCCACGTGATTTATTGACGTGTAAACGTCAATGAACGGCGAGAAAGGTCAGGCGAACGTCAAGAAGTGGCGGGGCGACCAGCAGCCAAAATCCGGGCAAGAGCAAGCTCGGGGCGCGTGGTTACCACCAACACTGTGGCTTGCTTGCTGACTGCTTCGTTGTCGTCTTGTCTTCTTCATTACAACTTCATTGCTAGACCAGGCTTCTTGAGCCTAAAGGTGGGTGGCCTCCTCAGTCCAGGTAGCCATGGCTCGCTGCCGCCGCCCGAGCCCTGTTCACCAACCGTAGCTGGTTGTCAGGGTCTTGTATCACCAGCAGAGCCTCCCACAGGTCTTTCAATTGTTCTTCTGCGTCCGCTTCTTCCTGCATCTTATCGCCTAGTGGTGAGGATGACGGTGGTACTTCTCGGTATTCCTGCACCCGAGCGCCATATGGCGCAAGATGTTGAACGTGTCCGATGGGCAGAACTTGCAGTGTCGCCCGTAGGTGCCCGGATACATGGCATGCAGCAGTGTTCCATGCGGGTAAGTTCCAGCCTGGAGTCTTCTCCAGGTCACCGCTTGTACCCTACTGATCGTCTTATGCGCGGGCGGATAGCGACGCCTCTGGTTCCTGTAGTGCACCAAGATATCCGAGTACTTCTTGGATATCTGTTCATCATCCTCGTCACTTTCGTTGGTCCGGGTTCTCTGCGTGTCGGAGATGGCCCGGCGTGCATGATCTCGAGCTGCGGCGTGCGCCGCCTAGTTCGCCGCGAGTGACTCGTGTCCCGGCATCCAGGGGATGTGTGCTGCTTCTATCTTGGTGTTGTTCAAGACCTGAAGTGCTGCCTTTCCGATCCTTCCGTTCGCATACCTCCTGCATGCTTCTTGCGAGTCAGTCACCACGGTAACCAGGGTCTTCTTGCACGTTCGTATGGCCAGGACGATGTCCAACTCTTCCGCTGAGCTCGCGTCCTTGGCAAGTATGAATGTGGCTGGAAGTTCTTCGCCCTTCTCATTGACCACGCTGATTGCAAATCGGTCGTTTGTTTTGTACGCAGGTGTGTCCGTCCACCTCACATTTTCTTCTTTGCTGTTGGTGCATCCGAGTATTTGCTTGAGTGCTTGTATTCTCGCGTGTCTCCTTTCCTTGTCGTACTCAGGATGCATGTTTCTGGGAATAGTACTTATGTGTAGCTTGTCGCGGACCTCGTGTAGGATGCGCTGAGGAACGTGCCTCTCTTCCTCGATTTTGTAGGCCAGATCTTTGAGCAAGGCTCTTGCCGCCGTTGTCAGCTTTAGTCTTTCCAATTGGTTGACGTTGTGCTCTTCCCACGTGTTGTGGGCTCCCATTTTTGAGTAGTTGCGCTTTGGACGTAGAGGGAGACAGGCCCAAGGCAATTTTGTAGGATTTCCCGATGAGGGCGTTGACTTTGGCTCGTTGACTGTTCTTCATGTCAACGTATGGAGTCACGTACGTGACGATGCTCGTGAGCAGCGCTTGTATCATTCTCGTGCAGTCTTCTTCTTTGAGTCCATGACTTTTTGCTCGTCACTCTTTTGATAAGATGGGTTACTTGTTGCACTGTTCTCTGAATTTCTTCCAATTCTGCTCACCCGGCCCCGTGCTTTTCAATCAGGAGTCCGAGGATGCGCAGCATCGTCACCTGCGGAATCATGATGCCTCCCAACTTTACTTCCGGGTCTGGTATCTGCTGCGGTTGTCAGCTTCTTGTGCGCTTTCTTAGCACCATGAGCTCCGACTTTTCTGGTGCGTACGTCAGTCCACATGCTCATGTCACATGTCCACATGTCATAGTGCTCTGAGAGCACCTGGTTTATTTAGCGTTTCATCGCCGGTGCAGGCTAGCGTATACAAGCTTCGCTTGAACTAATAAAAGAGGAAGCTGTCCGCTGGCGCTTAATGCAGACTGGCACGTACACCCAACTTACACATTATTAATAAGATGCACCCAACGGCATACCGCGTGCGTTGCCCATGGTGCTCTGAGAAGCCAATACGTTTACACACCACCTGTAAATGCCGGGCCATCCCGGACTGTCCCCTATAGACCAAGCGAGCGTGGAGCGGTGGCAGGAGCTGCTGGCCAGCGACAGCCTTGACGATCAACTAAGTTTGATCGACAGGGCGCGCAGAGCGGCGGCTGCCTGTGGCGCCCTGGATTGAGGGCAGCCACCCCCGCATGAATGGGTCCCAAGAACCAAGTGCGCCGCACACCACAAACCACATTCATTCCTCCAAATAATTTTTTTTCTCCTCCTCCTTCTACCACAGGATCGTGTCTGCGTGTAGAAAAAAGCTATCATCATCAGCATCGGCTCGAGCGTCGTCGTCTTCTGCTGCAGCTGGCTTGTTGGCGCCCGTCGGTTTGCGCTCCTCCAGTTGGATGCCGTGCCGAGCACGAGCGCACGCAGATCCCGACCGTAGACCAACCGGCGTGTACAACAATTCCGGCTCGATGTGCGTGGCGGTTTTCTGCCAGTTGCGCCATAGCACAGGTGTTAAAACGAATGACTAACATGACTGATAGGCCATGGCATCAATAAGATCACATGCTCATCAGTTACGTCGCGATTAACGACAATAAAATCAATTGTGGCGCATACCCGCATTGGCTATGCGGGTATGAGCCAGCGGCAAGAAGGAAGGAAAGAGGGAAAGAAAGAAGTCACGTATGGCTCATACCCGCGTTGGATATGTGGGTATGAGCCGCAGAGAGCAGGATCTGGAGTGACCTCACAGGATCCTGACGCTGCCGTGCAGTGTGCCGCGGCTAGGAACATTATGTCTCATACGCTATGGTCTATGACGATGGGGCGGACTTGGAGCAGCAAACGCACTACTTGGCCATCACGCCGGGTGAAGACAAGACACCAATGTCCTTGGTTTTTGACGAACATGTCAAAGACGCTCAATAAAATCCATAACGATAATATATAAATTCACTATAGCAATATTCAGTACAGCAGACCCACCATAGTCACAGCTTCGCTGGCTTCCATGTTCGCCGTAGTGAAAGAGCTCTTAATTTTATCTATATGCTTATGTATCCGGTCACAGCAATCCTCTAGGAGGTCAACCGTTCCAAAATACCGCCGGAAGCCATACTGAGTATAATTTAATATCGAGAGTTTCTCACAACAGGACACCATATTTTTGTGAACGATCTTCTCCATTATAAAACTAAGAGACAGCAATATTTCTATGGGACGACAGTTATTCTTGTCCGACTTCTTACCAGATTTATCGTCATCAGCCTATATTTATGTTTACTGCTGGACGAAATCCTGTCCCTGCCATTTACATTTACCCATGTCTTGCGCTAGCTGATTCCAACTTGCGCCTGCAAATTCCCAAACTTCATCATCCCACCTAGCTTTCTGCCGTCCTCTACTACGCTTCCCTTTTCTTGGTATCCATTCTGGAACTCTAATGGTCCACCGGTTATCCATCCTACGCATTACATGGCCTTCCCAGCTACATTTTTTCTTCTTAATGTCAACTAGAATATCGGCTATCCCCGTTTGCTCTCTGATCCACGCCGCTCCGTTCCTGTCTCTTACCGCTAGGCCTAACATTTTAAATTCCATCGCTCTTTGTGCGGTCCTTAACTTGGTCTCGAGATTCTTTGTTAACCTCCAAGTTTCTGCCCCATATGCTAGCAGCGGTAGAATGCAATGATTGTACACTTTTCTTTTCAACGATAGTGGTAAGCTCCCAGTGAGAATTTGGTAGTGCCTGCCGTATGCACTCCAACCCAATTTTATTCTGTAAATTTCCTTCTCATGATCAGGGTCCACTGTGAGTAATTGACGTCGATAAAAGGTACTCCTTTAGAGACTCTAGAGGCTGACTGGCGATCCTAAATTTTTGTTCCCTTGCCAGGCTATTGAGCAGTATATTTGTAGTCTGCATATAAATCTTCGACCCCACTCTTACATTTTCTCGGTTAATGGCTTATATATTAGCCTAATTACGGATACTTTAGCCCCTGAGGTATGTTACCTATTTATAAACAGCCATTCAAAATATGCACTATATTTTTCGTCTGCATATAAATCTTCAACCCCACTTTTACACTTTCTCGGTTAATGGCTTATATATTACCCTAATTACGGATACTTTAGCCCCTGAGGTATGTTACCTATTTATAAACAGCCATTCAAATAGGCACTAGAGTTTTAGTTTTAGATAACTACTTATTAAATCCTTCGTTCTAATATTGTGTAGCCAGGATGCTTATTTAGCGGTAGTGAGTTAATGACGTTCCATAATTCTTAATCAACTGATGGAAGAAAAGCGGTATTTGCAAGCGTTCTTCCATGGTACGTTTCCGGACTAACACGAGAATGCTGTTTTAGAACTTCAATTGATGCCACAAAACTCTCATTAAATGAATTCACGGTAGGCAAGGGATTTTCACTTGAAAATAGCGATGATATCTCATCATCTAGGTTATTTCTCTAGGGCCTTCCCATTAGTTTGCTCAAGAGACTCCATGTCTTTCTCATATTGTCATTACACTTGTTAAACACAGAAGAAAAAAATGCTTTCTTTGTTTTTGAGCCGTAACATTGCTGCGAGCTTGTCACGTGTTATGCGGTACTGTTCTTTCAGCGCAAGGTTAGAAAGATTAGATTTACAGAGATTCCATAGTTTATCTTTTTCATAAGACAGTTCCAAAATATCTATACACATCCACTTTTTATCCGGGTTTCTATGTTTTAGCTGAATTTTCTTTCTGGGAGATTGTTAAGTGGTTTTACGACAACTTCATAGGTGAAAGTTTGATTGTTTGTTATTAGAGCATCCCAGTCAAAATCTTTTATTAGGCTGTCAATGGTTTTGTCATTTATATTTTTTATAGTTCGTGTTGTGCAATCATGTTTCTTCGTGGTCGTCTAGTAGATACACAACGCCGTAAAATAATAATTACGCAACATTCTTGCGGATCACCGCAGCTGCTGATTCAAATGCACAGCACCTTATAGATGATCAATGTACACTTTCAGACCTTAGTACCGGATATCTCTTCACGAGTAAAACTGTGTATTACACTTTCCATACCATTTGTAGCAAGTAAGTCGAGATAATCCGCAGCTCCTCTCTTTCGCACTTGCGAAATATCAGTATTGAAATCCCCAGCGGGAATCACGTTACTGTTGCTAAATTTATTTAAAAACTGCGATAGTTCGAACAAAAATGTTTGCTAGTCAGTATATAGCGGCTACAACTAAATTGTTTTTTTTATTATTATTGATCACGGACATGGAAACTACTTCGGCGGCTGTAAAAACACATGATATCTGCTCAGTAAACCATGTGTGCCTGACAAATACAAAAACACCGTGCCCCTTACCTGCGACAATGCGAAAATGGAATGGAAACCCGGCAACTTTAACACACATGACTCGTCTGCATTAATATATTTTCAGTTAACAACAATATGCCCAGCCATGTAATACAATTTAGATAAATGCGCTCGGAATTGAATCTATGTGACGATACAAAGTATCGGTACCGCCAAAATGCGCCATGTATGATGCGTGTACTGCGAATACTTGCTCTGGTATGTTTTTGTCCTTAGGCAACAAGCTTGAGCCTCAAGTAGCAAGGCACTTCATGTTATCGTAGAGATATTCTCTTCTAATTTCTTGCTTCCCATTCTTGTCAGTGTCTATAGTCTGTATTGTTTCCCTTATTTGCATGCAATCACTGTCTTTCCTCCTCTCATTTTCTATTTTTTCCTTTTCCTCCAATCTTTTCCTCCAATCTGTGTCCACGCTTTTCAGGTACATATAGTTGTGCACTGTAGTCATCCATTTATTTTATTCCATGTTTCTTCGTTTTCCCTCAAAACTACTTTTGCTCTGCGCTTCTCTGACTTAAAACGAGGCCCAACCCAAGTCACCCTGCTCTGCCTCATTTGTGGTTTTACCTTGGGTTCCCAAACCCAACCGGCCTACCTATCTTGGGTTAACTTCCAACTCCCACAATATATCCAATTTGAAGCAAGATTTAGGCTTCTCTTTGGACATGCTATGACATCTAGTAGCGCCACGAGGAAATGTGCGTTCGGCTAGTATTTGATTATGTATTCAGAAAATTATATCTGAATATATTTGGCGCGGATTGGATTCTGCACAGCACCGGAGAAATCCTGAAATATTTTCTTTTTTGTCGTCTAACATAGGCACATGCCCCGTGACACAAGACAGCGTGTAAGGCGTTAGTGACAGACAAACATGCTACCAGTGAGTGAAGATCGGGAAGAATACTGATCGCAGTTAAATGTACGACCACCTGTCTCATCGTGTAAGTAAAGCGCCATTTTCTTCACCTTAGATCTCACGGACGCAGCCTGTTTTTGGCGGTACACATCACCCGATGCCAGGGGTTCTGGAATCGATCAGCAACATCAATTCGCCAATCAGATTTTTTTAGGGAAGCACAGCATTAAACATTTACATTGCAGCACTGCTCAACAATCATTAGTCTTTATTTAGATGGAATAATGAGCGATTGAGCGCTTCACGAACTTCAACTTGAATAATTAGCCGCCGATTACGTTGAACGTGCCATCCTTGAAGTTATTCCTAGATAACGATAGGTCACTCGGGGTATGTAACAATGTACAACAGCTGGACGCTCCACTAAAAAGGAAAATGCTGTCCTGCGGCACGATGACTTTTAGAAATTTCTAATTAACAACTGCTTCAACAAAAGAATGTTGCCGTGGCTTAGAAAAAGACAGTTACGGTTGCTACTTGTACAAAAAGTGGTATAGGTTTTCAGTGCAAGTGCCGTCAGGTGTTACACGATGTTAAATGCATATTTTCATAATGTGAAAGTGACCTTGCTTTATGTTCACTTTGTAGTGAAGTGTCTTTGGTGCTGTCTGCCAAATGCTACGACTGACTGGGCGGATGGGCCTCGTCAGGCATTTTGTCTGACGAGGCAAAATACCGTGAAATCTAAGGGGAAGAAAATGGCGCTTTACTTACACAATGAGACAGGCGGTCGTACATTTAACTCCGATTAGTATTCTTCACGATCTTACTGTTACACTTTTAATATACTTCACTTCAGAATGTTAGTCTTTGTCGCTGAGTATTTATTGCTAAAGTGTTGAAAGACCATTAAGTGCACTGCAGTACTGCCTGTCGTACCGCAAACAGAAAGGCACCGTGTAATAGCACCACTAACACTTTTGCAAATGAATCGCTTAATAAAGACGCCTATAAGTTACACAGTGCGCAGCGTGAAAGAACAGCCTGGCGATCGTCTTTAGTTTCGTACACAAATACGCTGACATGCGCTTGTTCAAAAAACTTGTGCTAGAGTAATTCAGGCTGGGAAACTTCCACGTATTGGCGCACTGGACTACGAATTCCTTCCCGATGGTGTTTCACAGCCGCAGCGACGGCACGCACGTCGAGATGTGGTTGACGTCCTGGACCTACAAGCTGTTCTACGCACGCCAACTGCTGAATTTTACCAGTTTGAATTCGTTTGTCCTTTCATTTTATGATTTGTTTTTTTTCTTTTATGTTCAGTTATCCCCATCGAGACGATGCTTAGTAAATGGGTCGAAGCAGCGTGAGGGCATACTTTTGGACAGGAAACATTTTCTCTGAGATATTGTTGCAAGAATGGTAACCCTCGGCGCAAGGCCGTTGTAAGCAATTCGATTAAGTGAGAATTGTGTCCAACCTTATGGCATGCGCGACGCCTCCCCCCCCCCCCCCCCCCTGCCCTCCGTAGTGTTCTCCGCAATTCAATTATATGCCAGTACCTGGGATTATTTTGTAATGTTTGGTAGCGCAAGCAACATCGCAGGCAATCTTTCAGACAGGTTTACATCGACAGACGCCGATTGCGTTCTGACTATCTCGTCACTTGACCATTGCTTCTTAGGCTGGACGCGTATTCACGCAAATTGTTCTGGTAGTGTTTCGCCTACTACAATATCACTACATTATGAAAACAGGCGTGGAATTGGAAGGCTACGCGACTCAAATATGGATTACAGATGAAAGATTGATAGCATAATCTTATGTTTGAGAATAGTAGGACAAAATAAGCTAGGGATCCAGAGCTAGAGAATCTATGTATTGTCATATTTATTACATTGGGCTGAAACACTAGGGAAAAGCAGTCGGTAAAGGGAGAATGGGTGATGTGATGAGATTAGCTGTCAGTCGGCTCATGTGAGACGAATTTGACTGGACATCGTAGGAAGGAAAGAACTTGGTTCGCGCTACACAAAGCTCGCGTACGATGATAAGGCTGGCTATAATATTTACATGGTAAGCACATTGGAAATGTTATGTAAAACCGTTATTTAAGTATGCGTTTGGGAGCAGAGAGAATGGAGCATGTTTCGACAGCACTGGTAATGTATTTTAACGTCACTTACCACAAATGATCATAACTAGCGAGGAGCAAGCGAGGACGGACATTGTGTCGTTGCTCAGTATTCAATTCACCGAACTGGAAAACACATACCGTCGCTTTATAAAGCTGGGCTGTTAGCGTTAGCAGTGACGAAATTATGGTGTTAGCTTGTGACGCATTGCATCAAGTAAACGGAAATTAACTTGAACTTATGGCATGCGGGAATATAATTCTATTTCAATCAATCTCCTGGAGTTTTTATCCGCTGTCGTTTTCGGCCCTCGTGATGAAGTACCAGTCCCGTTAGGTATCACAGCAGCTTCCCACAAGTCAAGTAGAATAAATGTTTCAAACAAAATGCTACAGAGACAAACGACCCATTGTCCGCGATAACTACAAGGCTGCCGGCCCAATAGATTCCACGATGCCATCCATTTTCGCTACTCCCCATATGCCATGGCTAGACATTCTTTTGTCTACAGGGTGTCCCAGCTATCACGCAGCACGATTAAAAAAAAAGAGGAACGACGTTGCGCGAAGCAAGCCTAGTGCGTATTGCTTCCAGCACAGTGGTGCAGCCGCTAGCAATTTTTTCATTACTATGATTTAATTAGCTAATTGTAATTAATTAACTCGACAAGTACTGTCCTAAATGTCAAAGTGTCAATGAGAAAATTGTAGAGCAACATTAAAAGCTCCCGATGCAGCTTTCTGTTGCTCAGTACGTGCTACATAAGTGTGTTTTTCCTAGCGTGAAAGGAGCACGCGAATACACGCAAAGTGCCTCGAGCTACCAGTCGCGCGGCAATTCTGCGTGTGTTCGCGGGCTCATTTCACACTCGGAAAAACGCATTTATGTAGCACTAATTGAGCAAGAGAAAACTGTAGCGGGAGTTTTTCATGTTGCTCTACAATATTCTAATTAGCACTTTGACAATTAGGACAGTACTCCTCGAGTGATTTATTTACAATTATCTAATTAAATATCAGTAACGAAAAATTTCTGGCGGCTACACCACTGTACTGGAAAGAATGCGCACTAGGTTTGCTTCGTGTAACGCCGTTGTACCTTTTTTAAATCGTGCTGCGTTATAGCTGGTGCACCCTGTACACTGATAGTGGGATAGCACGCGATATTAGACACCCTGATTAACACGCGACCAGTGAGGATGGAAGGTGACTGAAGGGGACCCAGAACGAGATGATGCGCAATTGGTGCATTAAATACGCATGGAGTCCGCCGCTTATGACGGCATTGACGCTTTGTTATGCCGAGCTGGGCATTGCGCAAAGTAGCCGCAACCTCCCTTAAGGCGAACTGTCGATGATATTGTCATGTAGTAGTGACGCTGAAGAAAACAGTCGTAAAACTGTGTACGACGAAACTGGTTGTTTATTGGGCGAACCTGTGCCCACAAAATCAAGGTACACTTAAAGCACAACGATAGCGGCGAACACAGTCGGCGATCGTCGAAAATCTGATCAGCGGCGAAACGCGTCGGCTTTTATACCTGAGTCATCGAAGGTTCTAGATTAATCCCTGATGCCCGCGTGTCTTCCAGAAAGTTCTAGACAATTCGCGTCAGTCATGCAATCAGATAACAAAAGCGTCGGTGAAAACAGGCAATGGAAAGAAGCATCGATAACGTTCTAGAAACTTCCGATACAGGCGCGTCCTGCGCCGAGCGATAACGTTTAACATTTGTTAGCCGGTGGAAAGCGGCCACCGGTGAAAGATAAACATGTGTACGTGTCAATACCCTCCCCTTAAAAAGCATCGTGCCGATGCTACAAACAATGTGAAAGCGTAAACAAAACCACGCCTAATAAAAAGAAAAAAAAAATAAAGTAACAAAGTACCTAAGTTCATCAGCGGGCGTAGAAAGGCTTAAGACGCACCACATGGATGACTTCGGGTCGTGCGCGGCGCCGCTGTGATTGCGAAATGCCGTCTGGCACGACCTCATAGTCCAGTGCGCCAATACGTCGGATGATCTTATATGGTCCGAAATAGTGACGTAAGAGTTTCTCGCTAAGTCCTCGTCGGCGTATCGGAGTCCAGACCCAAACACGGTCTCCGGGCTGGTACTTGACGTAGCGTCGTCGAAGATTGTAGTGTCGGCTGTCGGTTCTCTGCTGGTTCTTGATGCGCAGGCGGGCGAGCTGTCGACCTTCTTCGGCACGCTGCAAATAGGTGGCAACGTCGAGATTTTCTTCGTCAGCGACGTCCGGTAGCATGGCGTCAAGCGTCGTTGCCGGGTTCCTTCCGTAGACCAGGTTGAACGGCGCCATGTGCGTCGTTTCTTGTACGGCCGTGTTGTATGCGAAGGTCACGTACGGAAGGATGGCATCCCACGTCTTGTGTTCGACGTCGACGTACATTGCCAGCATGTCGGCGATGGTCTTATTTAGGCGCTCGGTGAGGCCATTCGTCTGCGGGTGGTAGGCGGTTCGACGGGGGTGCGAGACAAACAATCGGCGTCAGCGTGCTTTTGCCCGGATTTGTAAACGACGGTGATGTCGAATGCTTGAAGTCTCAGGCTCCATCGTGCGGGGCGACCTGAAGGATCCTTCAAGTTAGCTAGCCAACACAAGGCGTGGTGGTCGCTTACAACTTTAAAGGGCCTGCCATAGAGGTAGGGGCGAAACTTTGATGTAGCCCAGATGATGGCGAGGCACTCCTTTTCTGTTGTGGAATAATTTGCTTCCGCCTTCGATAGCGACCGGCTAGCGTAACTTACAACCCTTTCTAGTCCGTCAGTCATCTGCACAAGCACGGCGCCGAGTCCTACGCTGCTTGCGTCGGTGTGGACTTCGGTATCGGCATTTTCGTCGAAATGCGCAAGTATTGGCGGCGATTGCAGGCGTCGCTTCAGTTCTTCAAATGCTTCGACTTGCGGCGTCTCCCACTTGAACTCGACGTCGGCCTTCGTGAGATACGTCAGTGGCTCAGCGATCCGTGAAAAATTCTTGACGAAGCGCCTGTAATAGGCGCACAGTCCAAGAAATCTACGCACTGCCTTCTTGTCAGCGGGCGGAGGAAAGTTGGAGATGGCCGCAGTTTTCTGAGGGTCAGGGCGCACTCCAGACTTGTTGATGACGTGGCCCAAAAACAAGAGCTCCTCATATGCGAAGCGGCACTTTTCTGGCTTCAACGTGAGTCCGGAGGTCTTGATTGCTTGAAGAACTGTTTCAAGGCGCCGGAGATGTTCCTCGAAGCTTGAGGCAAACACAACGACGTCGTCCAAATAGACGAGGCAAGTCTGCCACTTCAAGCCTGCCAGTATTGTATCCATGACACGTTGGAAAGTGGCAGGCGCCGAGCAAAGACCAAACGGCATGACCTTGAACTCGAACAGTCCGTCTGGTGTTATAAACGCAGTCTTCTCCCGGTCCCTCTCGTCGACTTCGATTTGCCAGTAGCCGGTTTTGAGGTCCATCGACGAAAAATACTTTGCGTTGTAGAGTCGATCCAAGGCGTCGTCAATCCGTGGGAGGGGGTATACGTCCTTCTTCGTGATTTTGTTGAGGTGACGATAATCGACGCAGAAACGTAGGGTTCCATCCTTCTTCTTCACTAACACCACGGGGGACGCCCACGGACTCTTGGACGGCTGGATGATGTCGTCGCGTAGCATTTCGTCGACTTGTTGCCTTGTGGCCTCGCGTTCGCGCGCCGAAACTCGGTACGGGCTCTGACGGAGTGGCCCGACATTTTCGTCGGTTATGATGCGGTGCTTGGCGACAGGGGTTTGTCGAACTTTTGACGACGACGAGAAGCAGTCCTCGTATTGCAGGAGCAGAGCCTTTAGTTGCTCTTTCTTGTGCCTGGGAAGGTTCTGATTGACGTCGAAAGTTGGTTCAGGTACTATAGTCGTCGTTGCAGGTGCACTGGAATCCGTGAAGGCGAACGCACTGCTGGCTTGTACTATTTCGTCGATGTAGGCGACCGTGGTGCCTTTGTTAATGTGCTTGTATTCGGGGCTGAAGTTCGTGAGCATCACCCTTGCTTTCCCTGCACGTAGCTCAGCTATGCCTCTAGCGACGCAAATTTCACGGTCGAGCAGTAAGTGATGATCGCCCTCGATGACGCCCTCCATGTCTGCAGGCACTTCGGTACCGACGGAAATCATTACGCTGGAGCGAGGCGGAACGGTGACTTGTTCTTCAAGCACATTCAAGGCATGGTAACTTATGCTTGTATCCGGTGGTATCGCGTTGTGCGTTGAAAGCGTTATCGACTTGCACCTTAAGTCGATGACTGCACCGTGTTGATTTAGAAGCGTTGAGTGAAGGCGTGTTTAAGAATATGGGGGTAAAATTTCCTCATGTCTCCTCAAAGCACCATCTTTATTGGATAATATTGTCACGTAGTAGTGACGCTGAAGAAAACAGTCGTAAAACTGTGTACGACGAAACTGGTTGTTTATTGGGCGAACCTGTGCCCACAAAATCAAGGTACACTTAAAGCACAACGATAGCGGCGAACACAGTTGGCGATCGTCGAAAATCTGATCAGCGGCGAAACGCGTCGGCTTTTATACCTGAGTCATCGAAGGTTCTAGATTAATCCCTGATGCCCGCGTGTCTTCCAGAAAGTTCTAGACAATTCGCGTCAGTCATGCAATCAGATAACAAAAGCGTCGGTGAAAACAGGCAATGGAAAGAAGCATCGATAACGTTCTAGAAACTTCCGATACAGGCGCGTCCTGCGCCGAGCGATAACGTTTAACATTTGTTAGCCGGTGGAAAGCGGCCACCGGTGAAAGATAAACATGTGTACGTGTCAATATGCGTATCTATCTATCTATCTATCTATCTATCTATCTATCTAGCCTCTTACGCTGACCCAGTGGCCCAAGTTGATGAAAAGCTTGGACTACTAAGTATGTATTCATGGTCGTGATGCCTTTATGACCGCTCTATCGCCGTTAATCCAGCTTTACTCATCTGACTCATCATGCAGTTGTCGCCACGCCTTCTATGACGACCTAGTGGGCGAGCTTGGGCCACTAAGTATGTGCTCGTGATGCGGTCGTGGTTGATGCATCAATGCCATGCCGACTTATTGAATCGACATATCGTCAAACCGTCGTTGTCAGCTCATCGTCGTCGCGACACTGTACTGTCACACGCTTCGTGATGCGATCTTCATCACTTCATTATCGTTATACACTCGTCGTCATTCTGTTGTCCCCATGCCATTGACATGCGTCATAGTCATTGCTTCGTCGTTGTGCATTCGTTGTCGTACCGCCGTCATTATGCAATCGTCGTCGTTTAATCGTCGTCGTTGTCACTTCGTCATCCCACTCTCACCATTCCATCATCATCACACTCTTGTCGTCGTGCTGTAATTCACCACGCTATCGTTTTAGCATCGTCATCACATCAGTAGCGTCATGTCATTGTCGTCATGCCATCATCATCATACCGTCTTCGTCGTTGTAGCGATGTCAATCCTTGAGCGTTATTTTATCGTAATCATGCTGCGGTGATTTAATCGTGGTTACGCCGCCGTGGTTATGTCATGGTTGTCAGACAGTCACTACCATGTAACCGTTGTCACACCGTCGTCATCACGTAGTTCAGGCATATTTGTCACTTCAGCTTCGTCCCCCGACTTTCATCATGCCGTCATCGCTACTCGATTGTGATCACGCCATCCTTTCATACAGGCTTTGTGGTCCAGTCGTCCTCATGTCATTGCCCTCATAAGCACTCATCCCAGCGGTCTCATTGCTTCGTCATGATACAGTCATCCTCATAGATTTCTTGTCATACCATGGTCGTAATGCCACCGTAGTACTGCCAGCGTAGCCGTTTTAACTTCGACATCCGACTAGTCGTGCAGTCGTCGTCACGCCATCGCCGTTACAGCATCGTTGTCCCACCATTGTCATCGCGTCGTCGGGACGCTGTTCTACCATCGTCATCCCTTCAGTAGAGCCACCCATTGTCCTCATGCCGCCGTCATCGTGTACTCTTCTTTGTTCTGTAGACGTCAATGATTCTGCGTCATTTGATTGTAATTATGCGATTGTTGTCACAGTCGCCATCATTTATCCGCTGCCATACAGTGTTCATGATGCCATCGTGGTCGTGCAATCGTCGGCACTCACTTTCCTCACTCAACTTTCGTCATGCCGTCGTCTTCACGCTATCGTTGTCGGGCCATTGTCCTCATACCGCTCTCACGCCATCGTCGTCATGCATTCGTTATCATACCGTTGTCATAATGCTTCGCGGTCGTCCTATTGCCGTCATTGTAACTTCGACATCCAACTCTCATCATGAATTCGCGTGGTTGTTTTACTATCGTCATCACTTCACCAACGCCATCCCATTGTCGTCATTTCATCGTAGCCATACTGTCTTCGATCTGTCCACGTCATGCCTTCTTCATCGTTCTGTCATAATGAGGTTGTGGCCATTCAATCGTGGTTATGGCGCCGTCGCTATACAATCGTCACCACTGCGTCGTTGCCAGGCAGTAGTTATTATGCATTTGTTGACATATCATCGTCTTTATGCCATCGAAGTAGTGAATAAAGAGAATTATCTCCACCTAGCGGATTTCCGCTGAACTATTACGCCATCGAAGTAGTGGCATCGTTGAAATTCCCGCTTGGCCATCCGGTCGTCATCTACCGTCCTCATCATGGTGTCGCTGTTATACCATCGTCATTATTTAAGAATAGTCATCACATTGTCGTCTTGACGTTGTCGCCATAACGCCTTGGCGTTCCATCGACATCATTCCTTCAACGTCATTCCATCGTCGTCAATCTGACAGCATCATGCAGACGTCCTCATGCCGCTAAGCCCGTGGGCGAACTTGGCAATCGAGTGTCACAGCAACATTTGAGGACACCGGATTATATCACGTATAGCTGAAGCAACGGATGTCTCAGAATGACAAACACAACTCTTAAACAAACTTGACCCCATAAATACGGCGTGTGGCTACATTGCTTGAATGCATTAACGTCAATAGTCATCGCGAGTTATGGCTCCACTTTTTCAAGGTCACCTGAAAATGAGACATATAAGGCTTGCGCCTTAAATTTTTCTGTAGAACTGACATTACAATGAATGTCAATGGTAATAAGATTGGAATCTTAGCAATTTAGCCGCAAGCCGTATTTATGGAGTCAAGCTTATTGAACAGTTGTACTGGTCATTCTGAGACTTCCTGTGGCTTCGGCTATATGTGACACAATCAGGGGCACGATCGGAGACAATTGTTCGTTTCGCGTTCTGTTCAGTTGCTGCAACGTCACAAAGTGGCCCTATGCAAGAATTCTTCACGTCGTGACAGCGGGAGCATGACAGCAGCCAATCTGCAAACGGTGAACTCCCCGGACGATAAACGTCTGGGGAGTTCGTCGTTTTTGGCGAAGTCAATAAGGCGACAAGCTCCGGTCAGTCATTTCGATTACGAGCACGTCGTCTCCTAGGAGCAGAACGCGACGACAGATTCAAGTTCGAGCGGTCATCCGCGCGCTACGAGACCGGCTTCGCATGGCACGTCTGGTGGATTGGATTAGATCCAAACGGCAGCTGCGGCTGCCGAATGGTTCACCGCTTGCCGATTGGCTACTCTTTCCCTCCCGTTTTCACACATATTACATACTGCCACTTGGTGACGCTGCAGCAACTCAACAGAACGCATTCGAATAAAGATCTCCGATCGCGCCCCTCATGTTATCTCATGTTGCTATGACACTTGATAGCTAAGGTAGCCCATGAGCATGATGGCATGACGGCGACTGCATGACGTCGTTAGGCTGACGACGGTGGATGATGAAGGAATTACGTCCACAGAACGAATAAGGCGGTACGACATAGCGGCCCGGCGATAATGAGGTGACGATTTTTAAATGATAGCGACGGTATAGCAACGACAGCGTGATGAAGACGACATGACGACAATTTGACGATGACAAGTCATGAGAAAATCGTATGACGACGACTGGATGACGATGCTGGAATGACGACGATGACGTGACCCTGATGGCACGACGACGAGACGCTGTGAGAACGGATGCTTGATTGTTACTGCCTGACGACGACGCAGTGACGATGATGGCATGACAACGGTGGCATAATCACGGTTGTATGACGACACCATAATGATAGAATGACGAAGGAATGACGTCAACAGATCGGCAGAATTTAGGACGCCGATGGAATGATATCAAAGGGAGAACGTTGCTGGAGTGATCATGACGGTGAAACGACAGCGTGACGACGACCACGACATGCCAATGTTATGAGTACGCTTGCGGGACGACGATAGCATTGCAACAACCGCGTGACGAGAGCCGGATGTCGAAGATTAGAATGACTGCATGGCGAGAGTCGGCTTCGTTCGTCGGGATCGCGAATCTTTGCGTTGAGCGTGTTTCTTTGCGCAATCCGCGTTTTTCATTTTCCTGTGCTGCCCTCTGCCGCACTCCGCCGGAAACGTTTTGGAAGGGTGCTGGGGATTTCGCCGGTTGAATTGTGAACCTGCGCCCATGTTGTGAGTTTCTTGTTACAATTTCATTTTCTTTTTCGACAGATAGTATCGGTTGTGCTGATCGATTGATTGATTAAAAATTGGAAATGTTGGCAATAAGCAAAGTATGTAGCCGTCTTTTGCACAACTATAAATTGGTAAATGTATGAAGATAGGTGAAATGAAACATTTATCTATTTAGCAATTCACAGCAGATTATTCTGCATAAACTTATTTAGACAGGGTATTAGTTCTGCTGCTAAACTTATTCTATTTAACTCATCAATATTTATTTGTTCACTGCGTTACAATCCTTCACACTACATAGGGTGTCCCAGTTATCATGTACCATGACTTAAAAATATGCAATTGCCACATAGCTGGACAGAACCAAGATAGTGTTGGTTGTCGTCGCTTGGATATACTCATATTATTTTTAGCATTGCGCCTAATTGCATAATTAGTCTTAAATAATTATTTCTAAAATATTTCAATTAGATGAAACGTGTCCATGTGAAAATGGTAGAGCAACATGAAGAACTCCCGAAGCAGCTTTCTGTTTCTCTATACGTGCTACATAGAAGTGTTTTTCCGAGCGTGAAAGAAGACTACGAATTCGAACTGCGCGCCATGGTCAAATTCAGTAGGCGGAGCGTTGTGGGCACCCCCCTGCTCCTCCGTAGCCTCTGTAGTGTAAGGCATTCAAGAAGGAGCGCGCGCCCTGCACATGATATCACAGGCGGCCTTTGGCTGCCAATTACTGCGCTTCTCCTCAACGCATTGAAGTACTTTTTTGCTGCATAGTATTTCCGAGTAGCCGGTTTTAACGTTAAATGTAGTTCTCGACTTCGACACGAAGTGGTTCAGGACCCCTCAGGGGAACTGATATAACTGGAAAGATTAATTTCCTGCATGTGAACCAACACATAGGCAGCAAGTGAACAAAGTGCATGCTGTGCTGCCAAAACCTTTCCCCAGAGTGTGCCTGCTTTTTTGATCAACCTCTCCAGGGTTGACATGGCCCGAGGGGGACGTGAGGCCCCCAGAGGCGACGACCTGCCTCGCGATTCGCACGAAGTAAACGTGCTCTTGGAGTTGCGCTGAGTTAACGAGCAGTTGAGCAAAGAAAACGCGCGGGTTAAGCACGGATAGCTGCGGAGATGGCGGAGATTAGGAAGCTCGTGCTTTCACCCTCCCCGGCGCAACCCGCCTCGGTCCCGGTCGCCGTCGCCATGGATACGTCCGAGGCATCCCACGGGTCTAGCACGCCCAAGCGTCGAGCGGTAGAGAACAGACAGGAAGACGAGGCTATAAAATTACTCTCGGAGCTTAGTAATGCCGTCACCAGCATGCAGACTAGCTTAGTAAAGGTCCAGGCAGCTATAGCGCACCCCAAAATGGGATTAGGTGCACTCAGGGAGCGCATCAGCAAATTTGAAGAGGTCGATGCCAGGAGCGAACCCAGGCCGCCTCCTCCGCAGATCGCCGCACAACGCAATGTACTAGCACCACCAATGAAAGGCGCGATTCTGAGGGCCACCTTATCCGTCCAACCCTTCCCTCAGCCTAGACATGGATAGTGCGGATGATCATCTGGCAATGGAACTGCGGATCGTTTCCCAACAAGAAGCCGCTTCTGCAGCAATATTTGCGAACCCTCGCAGCTAAACCCCAAATCATCGCTATTCAGAAAGTTGCATCTAGTACCCCCATCAAACTCGCGGCTTATCTGGTATTATCATATTCAGGAGGTAGGGGAGTTGCTACCCTCGTCAACAAACGGTGCAATTGCCTCTCACGCGACCTCGGCGCAGTTAGTGATGGCATCGAGTACATCATGACCGAAATTCTCATGAACTCACCCAGAAGGGGCCTCAGAAGGAACAGCCTCTTTATCCTTGACGTATACAGCAGTTCCAGCTACCGCAGAGCGAGAGCGGACTTTCTCCTCACGTGGGCCATCAGCCTGGCCGGTGGGCAACCCCCCCCCCCCCACACACACAGGGTGTGGGGATACACCTATGACACGCCAAGGGACGCGAGCTGTGGCACACTGCGATGGAAGCGGACTTCACACTTATCACCGATAAGGATTTACCCACTAGGAAAGACAAACTCCACATGCCGGGACACTACCCCAGACCTCTGTTTTGTCAAGAACGTCGGGGTGGTCAAGTGGGTAAACACGGCTCTAGACCTCGGAAGTGACCACTACGTCATCGCGGTCTCCCTCAGGGTTGCCCACAGTAGGATGAGGAAATTCAAGATGATCGACTGGGACGTTTTCCGGAAGATCAGAGTGGAGCACGCACCTACGGCCGAGACAGATTTTGAAAGTTGGTGCAAATGGATCGGGGATGATTCCGCGGCGGCGACCCAAGAGTTCGTTACTGACCTCGACGTTGACAAGATGGATAGCAGGTTGGCCCACCTGCTGGAAGTCAAGCAAGCCGTCCTTACGAGATGGAAAAGGCAGAAGCATAACAGGAGGCTCCGCAAGAAGGTTTCCGAGGTTAACAGGGTGATCGAAGAGCGCTGCAAGAACCTGTGTAAACAACAATGGGAGGAGCTCTGCGAATCTGTCGAGGGCCAGCTCAGATTCGGCTCAGTCTGCTCAAACACCTTCTCGATGAGGGCAGCACCAGGTCCGGCCAGAGACGATCCCTCGCTCGAGCCATCCACCTCGTTTCTGACTACCCCGGACGACTTGATTGTCCACAGGCTCATAAACAAGTACCTGCCAGTCGCGGATAGCTCGGCCCCCCCCTCCCGCCCAGTTCTTAGACTACGCCGGGTGTGAACTCCCGGAGTTGGTCCAGGACTTCACTGCGGTTGAGATTCGACAGGTCCTCTTCCCCCTCAGCAGCAAATCCGCCCCTGACCCAGATGTCGCCACTAACAAGATGCTCAAGAATCTAGATGATGAGTCGATCGGCTTCCTCACCGAAAGGATTAATGAAGGCTGGCGCAATGAACATGTCCCCACACAGTGGAAGACAGCCTGCACGGTACTCATCCCCAAACCAGGTAAAGCACCAGGAACCCACAATCTAAAACCAATTTCCTTGACGTCCTGTGTAGGTAAAGTCGCTGAGCATGCCCTGCTCAGCGGGCTCGCGGTGCACCTCGAGACCAATTACATAGACACCGAGAATATGATTGGTTTCAGAGCCGGCCTCTCGACACAGGATGCCATGAAGCTGATAAAGCAAGAGATCATCGACCGGAGCACGCGAGATACCAGAGCCATCCTTGGAATAGACCTGGAGAAGGCCTTCTACAATATCTCACAGGAATTCATTCTCCACTCTATTGCCGGCCTCTAGCTTGGGAAGAGGGTCTACGACTTGTTCCGATCCTTCCTTAGCCAGAGAACTGCCAAGCTCAAGATCGAAGGATACCTCTCGCAAGACATCACCCTCGGTTCACGCGGCACGCCTCGGGACTCAGTCATCTTGCTAGCATTATTCAACATCGTAATGATCGGGCTTTCCAAGGATCTCGCCAAGATTCAAGGAATCACCCATACCATCTACGCAGATGACATCGCCATCTGGTGTGCCGGCGGGAGCGATGGCCAAGTTGAGGACGCCATGCAGAGCGCCATCGATGCGACCGAAGGCTTCCTCTGCCCCAATGGGCTCAGATGTTTTCCATCCAAGTCTGAACTACTTCTCTACAAGAAGAGACCCAGATGTGGTGGCCATCGTGATTGGAAACCGGCGTCGGAAAGCGAAATACGGCTTTTCACTGCTGACGGGTCATCGATGCCCAGAGTGGACTCGCTCAGAATATTGGGGATGTTTATCGAGTCTAACGGTGCCAATGGCACCGCGCTCAGAAGGATCATCGCCAAGACGGATAGTGCTCTCGTCGTCATCCGGAGAATCGCCAACAGGCACCGGGGAATCAAGAAGACAATCTCATGCGTATTATACATGCTTTTGTGCTCTGCCACCTTTCCTACTCGGCAGCCATGCACAACTGGCATGTTGCAGAGAGGAACAAGTGTAATTCCCTCATCAGAAAGGTCTTCAAGCTCGCCCTCGGCTTACCCGTGAGCACTCACACCGAAAACCTGTTCAAGCTCGGAATGCACAACACCCTCGAAGAAATAAATATACGAGGCTCCAGAGCGCTCACGGCTGCTTAGGCTATCTGGCGCCCCGGCGGTCCGCAAGATACTCGACGAAATGGGCCTCTACCCTGTGGACGAGTGCCCCGACGCCCGTGCGGATGCCCAGTGACATCACATCTCAACTGCACATCGCGCCCATTTCCCACAATATTGCCACGCGTTAGTAACGCTAGAGAACGAGGACGAAGAAGTGTTGTTGGCTGCTGCGGCCAAAAAACAGTAAACAGCCGTTCGCTCGGAACTGACTGCCTGCCTTTTCCTCTCGCGACAAACTGGTGGAGGTGCTGGGTACACATACGCCCTATGCCTGCTGGTCCTGAACCAGAAGCTACCAACGCCAGTACCTCAGAGACTGCAGAAATCCATCGAAGCAGCCGTCGCCTCCAAGGTCTTCCACCGCAGTACAGTCCCCTGGCAAACTCTGCTAGGAAGATGGCAACAACAACCGCAAGCCAAACCGAGGAGATCCCAAATGGTGCTGTACCTTGCATTGTCAACGCACCTCGCACGCCTAACCCGTTCCACGGCGACGCCTTTGAGGACGTAGAAGACTGGTTAGACCATTTCGACCGGGTCGCCACCTTTAATGACTGGGATGATCGCCGTAAGTTGAAGAACGTCTACTTTTCCCTTTTAGACGCGGCAAGGGTATGGTACGAGAACCACGAAGCTTCGTTTACCAGCTGGCAGGAGTTTTACCGCCTGCTTCGTGACGCCTTCAGTACCCCCGAAAGGAAAGAAAGAGCCGAACAGGCACTATCTTCCAGGTTCCAAATGGCGAACGAAACCGTCGCCATGTTCGTGGAAGACATGACACGATTGTTCCGTAGGGCCGACCCACTAATGCCAGAAGACAAGAAGGTGCGCATGTTAATGCGAGGCGTAAAAGAACAGCTTTTCGCGGGCCTCGTGCGCAATCCTCCTACAACGGTGTCTCAGTTCGTCCGTGAGGCAACAGTCATGGAGCGCATGCTTCGGCAGCGGCTATCGCAGTATGAACGCCAGACCACCATGACTGCGGCATGCTCGCTTGTACCTGCAAGGGATGACAGGGAGTCCCTTACCGAACTAATACGGCAGGTTGTTCGAGAACTCCAGAGGCATTATGGATCGGCACCTCCGAGTGCCGCGGCTCTTACGGACGTCATTCGGGAGGAAATCAGGCAGGTGGTTCATCCCTCTCCACCAACGCGAACAGAACCTCCCACGCTCTCGTACGCCGATGCTCTTCGGGTTTCTACGCCGTCGACGGCCCGTTTCCCGCATCCACCTACAGGGCCTCCTCGACGCTTCCCAAGCCCAAGCCGCCGCACGACTCTCCAATCAGACTTTCGTCCTGGTCCGCGGAAGTCAACGGTATGGCGCGCTCCCGACAACAGTCCGTTGTGTTATCACTGTGGGGAGGCTGGACACTTCTATCGCGACTGCCATTACCGACGGATTGGTTTGCGGGGATACCATCCGGACGCCCGTTGCCCGCGCTATGGCGAACGCCCACAGGAAATCGAGGAGTACTTGGAAAGCAACCGTCTTCCTCCTGTCCCTCAGCGAAGACAGTCGCGGTCGCCGTCACCTCGTCGGCACACATCACCAAACCACGCTCGACCCGCCTTTGATTCCACTGGAGTCACCGGCGGAAGCCCGCGCCGGGGAAACTGAAAACGGCGACCTCCGGGGGTGAGGCCGCTGTCATGCGAACCGTGAAATATCCTCCGCCGACGCCACCCCCTCGCGACGTACCGCTGACGGCTTCCTTCGAAACCGCCAAAAGAGCTTCTGCTGTTATTACTGTTTCCGTCGACTGTTATCCGGTGACTGCACTTGTCGATACGGGAGCTGATTACTCGGTTATGTGTGCCTCGCTGGCCAATCGGTTACGCAAAGTGCTGACAGCGTGGGACGGCCCACATCTGGTCACGGCTGGAGGACACCTCGTGTCACCCATTGGACGATGCACCGCCAGACTTACAATTTATACTTCGACCTTCGTAGCGTCTTTCCTTGTGCTGCCCAAGTGTTCTCGACCGGTTATATTGGGCATGGATTTTCTTCAGGAATATGGGGCGATCATTAATCTGCGTGACTTGTTCGTGACTTTTTCGAAGAATGTTCCTTCGGATTCTGATGTTAAGGATGAACATCATC
This sequence comes from Dermacentor silvarum, assembly GCF_013339745.2. Taxonomy (NCBI): domain Eukaryota; kingdom Metazoa; phylum Arthropoda; class Arachnida; order Ixodida; family Ixodidae; genus Dermacentor; species Dermacentor silvarum. The sequence continues at coordinate 200,518,901 of NC_051157.2, read as the reverse complement.
GCGCGGCTTTACGCGTGGTCGATGACTGCGTAACGTTACCGCCTCGAAGTAGCATCTTCGTCCTTGTTGAGTGCCCTCAAGACCACCTAGATATGGGCATCGCCGAAGGTAACCGCACCATTTTGCTGGATCGAGAAGTCGGCGTCGCACGAGGTCTCGTAGAGCTCCAAAATAGGCAAACCACGATCCTAGTTACTAACTTCAGCGGCGAATACAAGCACTTTGCGAAGCATACCACCATTGCCTACTTTGAAACAGTGGACGAGTCCAACGCATGTGCTTCGGTAACGACAATCTCGATGCAGGAAAACAGCGATGTGGACTTGACCAGTCACATCAACGTCAATCCACAGCTGAAACAACCCCACCAGGAGAGGCTCCTCAGCCTACTATCATCATTTAACGACTGTTTTGCCACCACCTCGAAGGTCAAGCAGACTCCTCTAACCAAGCACAGAATCATCACTGAACCGACCGTCCAACCTGTTCGCCAACACGCTTACCGCGTGTCACAGAGAGAACAGGATGCTATTCGTCATCAAGTTAAGCAAATGTTGGATGATGATGTCATTCAACCATCGACAAGTCCGTGGGCGTCACCTGTTGTACTAGTTAAGAAGAAAGACGGTTCACTACGATTCTGTGTAGATTATCGCAAACTGAACAAGATCACGAAAAAGGACGTTTATCCACTTCCTCGGATTGACGACTCCTTGGATCGTCTGCGGCATGCCCGTTACTTATCTTCAATGGATCTACGTAGCGGGTACTGGCAGATTGAAGTTGACGAACGGGACCGGGAAAAAACGGCGTTTATAACACCGGACGGCCTCTATGAATTTAAGGCCCTCCCTTTTGGACTGTGCTCCGCTCCGGCCACATTTCAACGCATGATGGACACAGTTTTATCTGACCTCAAGTGGCACTCGTGTTTAGTCTACTTAGACGATGTAGTTGTTTTTTCAACCACGTTTGAGCAGCACATCGAGAGGCTTGAGGCTGTTCTTCAGGCCATCCGCACCGCCGGCCTGTCTCTCAAGCCCGAAAAATGTCACTTCGGATACGAGGAGCTTAAATTTCTGGGTCATATTGTCAGCAACACCGGTATTCGCCCTGACCCTGACAAAGCCACGGCAGTTCGTTTGTTCCCGATACCGAAGACAAAGCACGATGTACGCCGATTTCTAGGGCTTTGTGCTTATTACCGCCGTTTTGTGCCAAATTTTTCTGAGATTGCCGAGCCTTTGCAACGACTCATCAAGAACGACGTGACATTTATTTGGGGCCCGGCTCAATCCGACGCTTTCCACGACCTTCAACGACGTCTACAGACACCACCGATCCTTGGTCATTTTGACACAGAGGCCGACACAGAAGTGCATACTGATGCTAGCAACGTTGGTCTCGGAGCCACACTCGTACAATTTCAAGCTGGTGTTGAGCGCGTTATTGCGTATGCCAGCCGCACGTTGTCTGCTGCTGAAAAAAACTACTCAGCAACTGAAAAAGAATGTCTGGCGGTCGTGTGGGCTATCCAGAAGTTCCGGCCATATTTGTACAGACGCGCCTTCCGAGTCGTCAGCGATCACCACTCTCTCTGTTGGCTGGCGAATCTCAAGGATCCTTCGGGACGTCTCACAAGATGGAGCCTTCGGTTGCAGGAATTTGACATGACAATTGTCTATAAGTCTGGTCAGAAACACACCGACGCCGATTGTCTCTCCCACGCCCCCGTCGAACCCGCACCAACAGATACTGACGAGGACTGCGGTTTTCTTTGTAGTCTTCCATCTCCAAACCTAGCTCAACAGCAACGCCAGGATTCAGAGCTGCAACCCCTGATTGAATACCTTGAACGACGCCGCGAACAACCCCCGCGGCAGTTCGCGCGTCACGTGTCCTCTTTCTGCCTACGCAGCGATATCCTCTACAAGCGGAACTTTCATCCCACGGAAACCGTTTTTCTACTCGTTGTTCCCGCTTCTCTCCGCGACGACATTTTACGTGCATGCCACGACGAACCCACGTCCGGGCATCTTGGTTTCACGCGTACTCTGGCAAGGATCAAGAAGTACTACTGGCGCAAACTCACAAAAAGCGTGAAGCAGTACGTCCGAACTTGTCGTGATTGCCAACGTCGCAAAGTTCCACCAATAAAACCAGCCGGTCTGCTTCAGCCTGTACGACCTCCTTGCTCACCTTTTGAACAGGTCGGGATGGATTTACTCGGCCCGTTTCCCAAGTCTTCAGCTGATAACCGCTGGATTGTTGTCGCCACCGATTACTTGACCAGATATTGCGAAACCCAAGCCGTTCAACGAGCTACTGCTTCGGATGTGGCCAACTTCTTCGTCAAAAATATCGTCCTGCGACATGGTGCTCCAGCTGTCGTCATCACAGACCGTGGTACGGCCTTCACCGCGCAGTTGGTCAGAGATATTCTGCAGCTGAGTGGTACAACGCAGCGTACGGCAACTGCGTATCACCCACAGACCAATGGGTTAACTGAGCGTCTCGACAAAACGATTGCAGATATGCTTTCCATGTATGTCGCCACGGATCACAAGAATTGGGACGAACTGCTCCCGTATGTGACATTTGCGTATAACACTGCGCTTCAAGAAACCACCGGGTTTCCTCCTTTTCGTCTGGTCTACGGACGCGACGTCGTCACTATGCTCGACGTGATGCTTCTACCAACTTCGTCTGATACGACCGCCCCAGATACGGACGCTTTTGTTCAGCGTGCTGAAGCAGCGCGGCAGCTTGCACGGCAACGAATTCTATCTCGGCAAAGTCAAGACGCTCGCCGATACAACATACGCCACCGAGTCGTAAGATACAAGCCAGGAGATCTCGTGTGGATTTGGACCCCTATACGTCTACGAGGCCGCTCAGAAAAATTATTGCGCCGTTACTTTGGGCCCTACATAGTTCTTCATCGCATAAGTCAACTACGAAGTTGTCCCAGCAGAATCATCGCACCAATCGCGTAGACCACGCTACTCCGACATTGTTCACGTCTCCAGGATGAAGCCCTACCACTCGCGCTGACGCCAGTTCACAAACTTCGTGGTGCGGTGCCTGTGCTCGCGTCCGTTGTCTTTTTCATTTCTTTTATTTTCTCCCTGTGGTATTTAACCCGTCACCCACTTTCGTGGCTTAACTTTCACTGTTCTTTCGTGCAGCGACATCGAGACGATGCCTCTTTGTTTGTTTGTTTGTTTTTTGGAGGGAGGGGTAATGCCACGCGTTAGTAACGCTAGAGAACGAGGACGAAGAAGTGTTGTTGGCTGCTGCGGCCAAAAAACAGTAAACAGCTGTTCGCTCGGAACTGACTGTCTGCCTTTTCCTCTCGCGACAATATGAACCCCGCACACAACGTCGGCAGACGTCGGGCCAGGGGTAGAGCTCTACTCGAGTATGTCCGTAACAACCACATCGAGGCAAGCTTCGTGGATGCCGGGGCATATGTCCAACAAGAGGCGTTCGCCGTCTCCGCCGTCGACTCTAATTCCAGGATCACTTGCTGCGCTACAGTACGCACTTCGAAGCCCTTGGTAGCTGAACAGGTTGCAATCGCGCTGGCTGTGCTTGATGGTCGCGAGAGGCAATATATAGCGACTCCAAGGCGGCCTTTGAGGCCTGCCAAACCGGGATGGTCTCCCCTCAGGCCTTCGCATTCTCCAAAGATTCAAAAGTATCTTTCCCCATTCTCTCATTTGGTTTCCCGCTCACGTGGGGTCGACTGAGGGCTCTCCCTCTAACCCTAACGAGAGCGCGCATGACGCTGCGCGAGGACTGGCTGATCGCGCCGCCTCCCCAGTCCCGTTACTCCGCGGGGAACCCTTACTCACGTAAAATGAGATCACCAAACATTACCATATGTCAAGACGGGTATTCCCCCTCCCGCACTCTGCCTTATGCAAGGTGCGGGCGGTGACCCTTCGACTTTTGCAAGCCCGTGCATATCCTAACCTTGCGGTTCTTCACGCTGTATACCCTGAGAGGTATCCCAGTGCGAACTGCCCTGCCTGTGGACCAATGACAACATTGGACCATGTGTTGTGGCATTGTGAAGCCATCGGCTCCGCCTTTAGCGAGAACAGGGGGGCTGTGCTCTTGAGCAGTCCCGAACTCAACGAGCAAACCCTGGCCGTCCAGAGTGCCCGTGGTCGGGCCGTCAAGCTTGGCTTGGCGGCGCTATACGTGGGACTAGCCGGGTGGCGCGGGGTCTCCCCTGCGTCTTTTCTGGACCGAAATAAAGTTATTTCACTCACTCACTCACCCTAAAAGAACAAATCTGCATTATTACGAAACATCATGCAAGTTTTGTCTACTGACCAACCTGAAGTAGTGCTACAAAAGTTTTTCGGATGCTTAAAGGAAGCGAGCTTTGTGAAACTGCAACATTAATAAATTCCCATGTTGTAAATATAGATTTTGCCCTGTAATATTTCACATCGAAGAACGAATATTGTAACCCTATAGAACGAGCGTTTGCATTTGTTTGTGCTTTGCACGTAAAAATCGTAGTAGAGTAGGAGATAATTTCTATGGGCAGTACTGTCGCATGGATCAATTTTCAACATCTGCTGTGCACATTTATGAGATTGAAATATGCGGCACGCAGTCTGAGCTAAAGAACGAACACAACATGAAGTGGACATGCCGCGGCATGAACGTCAACTGATTTCCTACAACACAATTACGCTCGACAGCCGAATAGCAGCCCTAATTTTCTACAGTTCACATCTCGATGCGTAGTCGGGAGCCAGTGCACTAACTGCTATTGAGTGCCTTTGAACTTGATAATTTCTGCATGGTTGTGTGTCACAGGGACTGCGAGTGTGGTGGTATCTGCATGTACACTTCGAATCAATATGAAAGGTTTCATTAGGTGGTAAATAAATACATTAAAGTACATGCGAGGCGTACATGTATCTAGATTGTCATTGTATCCGACGTCTAACCTCATGCAATATTTATGTGGATGTACCGCGCAGAACAAAAGTTCATCGTGCACCAGGTATGCTTAACTGCGGCAGAAAAACGTGGCGACTCTCGGTCTCTCGAAGGACGAGGGACCCGTACACATTCTGCTTCTGCCTGTGAGCTGTAGTTGCCCACATTGCTTGCACCATGTTTTGCTTGCGAAGCATGCATAAACTTGTCCAGCAACGTGTTCAGTACCAGCGGCTTGACCTTCGCCACTACAAGCTCGGTTCCACACTGCTATCGCGTGAAACATGAAACTAGCCAAATGTCGAAAAACACCATTTACTGCGAAATAAACTCAATTATCGCAAGGTAAGTACAATTGTCTTATTTTTATTCTCAAGTATAGTGTTTCAACTAAGTGCATTGTCTAATACGTGTATTTTCGTTTTTTACAGAGATAATGTACGGCCACTTTTTACTACGTACGTAGACGGTGCTGCACCGCTTCAGCGTTAGCTGAAACGCACTGTCTGTTTTAAAACACGCAGCACGGCACATTTCGGCTGGTACATTCAAGAAAACGAAAGTTGGATTGTCGTAGTTTCTTATTCAGTAAGTACATTCTGCGAGCTGACTGGTGTTGAGAACTTCCTGCAAAACTATAATCTGTTGTATTGTAGCTTGCTTAGGTGTTTATCATGAAATAATGCACCCTTTCTTTGCTACCTATGTTCTAAAAGCTTACGTATTTCCAAAGGCGAAGTACAACTATTCACAAGCACTTACGAGAAGTCTTGTGAGGAAGGCATAATTCATCATAATTAGCTAGTTAGAACAAAAATCGCCTATTTTGATGCAGCGGCATTTCCGACCTAATTTTTGCGTATTTCTGCTTCTTTTTTTCAGCTTCAACAACTTATTTGAATGAAGGAATCATGTGTGTGGGAGGTTGCCTTCAATATAATGCAGTTGAACTGCTGTACAGCCTGCACAGGAAGAACAACAAGACACTGTTTAACATGCGGCTATGCAAAGTGGGAACAGCTGATACGCGTTTAATTTCTCAGTTTTGTGCCTCTTTCTTATATTATGCACTGCTGGCAGTGTTGGGATAATATAGGTATATGTATTGTATGCAGATGGTGCCTCACAGACGCAGAGATCGACATCAGTCAAGCGCAAGACTTCATAAGAATGTGGTTGCCAAGCGCCGTCGACTGTGCTAATAGCAGAAGGCGGCGTTACGCCGAAGCGGCTCAACCCGTTCAGAATCTTCCAAGTGCCCCTTTTACGAGCCCAGCCTCCACTCCCCGTAGCGTCATAAACAAAGCTTTCGTGCGTGGCCCACAGGATTGGGGATACGAGCGACAATCTCTATCAACCTATCAAGACTAATAAAGAAATTATGCATCATTATTTGGTGATATTATAGTAGATCATGACACGTTGCATTGATCTACCGTGCAATATTTGCGCAATTTAAAATCGTAGGAAATAACAGCATCGCCCACATACATCACAATCTGCCAATATGACCATGCCAGTGGGTAATGCGGGAAAATAAATTGACTAAAAGTGGCAGAGCCGGCTATTGACCAATACCGGCGCTGCCGGTAGGCAAGGTGGGACACTAGAACGGCAATGAACGGCAGAGCCGGCTATCTGCCTGTATTGGCGGTGACACATGATGGCCGAAATAGGCCCTTCAGTGGCATGCCTGCACTGGCCCATTCCTGACGCGGGTAGTGCTGCCGGTTTCGGGCCTACATTTGTGCCGGTGTTTGCCGTCATATTGCCGTGCTGGGGCCAGTCTGGTTGTGCTGCCTGGGTTTGGACACAAAACATGTTAGCTGATATATTGTTCTAAAAATGTTAACCCTCGCAGCAAGGCGTGCTTTTTGTACATGAAATTTTCTGAGCGCTGTGAGCAATTCCATTAAATGAGAACTGTGTCTAATCTTATGCGGTGCGCGATGCCCCCCCCCCCCCCCCCCATTCCCCTCTTCCCCAGTAGTGTGCTGCACAATTCAATTCCACGCCAGTACCAGGGATTATTATGTAATGTTTGGTAACGCATGTAAAATAGCAGGCAATCTTGCAGACAGGTATTAGATCGACAGACGCCCATTGCGATCTCACTATCTCTTCACTGGATCATTCCTTTGTTGTATCGACGCATATTCACACAAATTGATGTGGAAGTGTTTTGCCGTCTTCCCTGTCACTACATTATGACAACAGGCGTAAAGTTGCAAGACTACAAGACCGAAATATGTACTACAGAGGAAGCGCTTGTAGCATAATCTTTTATTTGAGAGTAGCAGGACAAAGTAAGATTGGGCTGATGACCTGATGCCTAGAGATTCTAGGTAGTGGCATATTTATTACATTGGTTTCGAACAGAAGGGAAAAGCAGCCGCAAAAGGGAGAATGGGTAATGTGATGAGGTTAACTGTCACTCGGCTCATGCGAGGCGAACTTGACTGAACATCGATTGAAAGAACTTCGTTTTGTATTCGACATAGAGTCCGCGCATGATAATGACGGTTGATAATATTAACATGGTAAGCACATTTGAAATGTCATGTAAAACCGTTATTTAAATATACGTTTTGAAGCACAAAGAATTGAGCATTATGAGAACACGTTCTAGCTACTTTCAACAGCACTGGTAATTTATTATAACGTCACTTACCAGAAAATACCATAACTAACGAGGAACAAGTGATGACAGACATTGTATCGTTCCTGAGTATTCAACATTGTGTCGTTCCTGGAAAACAGATGCCGTCGCTTGAAAGCGGTGCTGCTAGTGTTAGCAGTGACGAAATGAATGTGCTAGCTTATGACGCACTAAATAATGTAAACGGAAATGAACTTGCACTTATGGCATGCGAAAATATAATTATACTTCAATCAACTCAGAAATTATAATCTCCTGCTGTATTTCTCAGCTGTCGTTTTCGGACCTCGTGATGAAGTACCAGTCCCGTGAGGCATCAGAGCAGATTCCAAGAAGTCGAGTTGAATACATTTTCCAAACAAAATGCCACAGACAAACGACCCATTGTCCGCGATAATCACAAGCCCGCCAGCGCAATACATTCTACGACACCGTCCGTTTTCCAGGTTCCCCATATGCCATAAGTGGAAAGGAGGCGGTAAACCTAGGCCAGAAATGCTTTAGCCTATTCTGATAGTGGGGTAACACGCTGTGTTGGACACCCTGGTAAACACGCGAGCAGTCAGGATGGAAGGCGACTGAAGGGGGACCCAAAACCAGAAGATGCGCTGCTTGCGCATTAAATGCACATGCCATCCGCTGCCTATGACGGCATTAACGCTTTGGGTATTCCGAGCCAGACATGGAGTAAACAAATTAGACGAAACCTCTCTTAACGGGTCCTGTCGATGATATGCGTATCTATCTATCTAGGCTTTTTCGCCGACCCATTGACCCAAGTTCTCTACCCGTCAGCAGTTGTCAGCAGGCGTTTGGTGTGTTGCGACACCACGTACCCGCGCACATAGGGGCTGAACCTTCCCGCATTTAAATACGTGTCTTAGCCGTGTCTGAGGAAAAGGGGATCCTGGGGGTTGAGCCGAAGCCGGGTGTTTGGACTTTCATAGCTCCACGGCGGAGGCAACAGACCCCTTTGGTCTCGGCTTCACGTAGACGGCCCCCTCGGACTGACCCACCCAGGGGAAATCGGTAGCTGCTTTTTCCTGCACTTGTCTCCGACCTTCGTCTTTATCTCTCACTTTCAAATTGTCCTGCTGTCTCGTCACTTCCCTTTACCTCCAATTTCGCAGGCAGCAAAGGTTAACCTTGTGTTTGTAGCCAACCTAGGGTATACCATATTGGGTTATAGTAGCGGCGTACAGCTGGCATTTGCAGGAGCTGTCTTTTTTAGGTCCTGCAGCGTCCCCCTGCTGCTGCTCCATGGTGGGTGGCTGGCGCTGCTGTCGAAAACTTCACCTACACTTATGGCAAATTCATTCCCCCTACTTCTTGCTCGTCCTCAGAAATGAGGGTGCACCAAAGAAGTTTTCAAGTTTTTACACATAAATTAAGAATTTTCCTAGATTTCATGTGGTACACTATGAGAAAACAGGAAACGCAGCGAGAATGATCTTACCTTTTCTGGTTTCAAGAACACTTACTGAAGCTTTTGGCCCAGGTTTTAAAGTCACAAAGTTGGCAAGCGGTGGTCTCCTTCTGGAACACCGCGAAAAGAAACAACACGAGAAATTGTCTAATCTAGTGTCGTTCGGGGATCTCCCAGTGACAGTCACACCGACCCGCACTATGAAAACTATACGTGGAGTCGTTTCCGACGCTGATCGGATGGAGCTGACTGAAGGTGAACTACTAGAGGGCTGGAGCGATCAAAACTCGACCAATGTCAAAAGAATTAGGATGAGGCGCGATGGCAAAGCGATCGAAACAAAGAACGTAATTTTAAGTTTCGAATCAAATATGCGGCCTGCCACCATTGAGGCTGGGTACATAAACATCCGGGTTAGACTCTACATCCACAATCCTCTCCGATACTTTAATTGCCAAAGATTTGCCCGCAGTTCACAAAACTGCCGAGGACGCAAGAATTTCGCAAAATGTAGTGCCCAGAAACACCAATCCGACAATTGCGAGAATATCCCAGACTGCGTCAACTGTGATGGGGAGCGCGCTGTATACTCGCGGTCAGGGCCGTCTTGGAAGAAAGTAAAAGAAATAGTCACAATCCAAGTAAAGGAGAATATAATGTTCAAGGATGCTCACAGGTGGGTGTCATACCAGCCTAAAGTCAGTTTCGCCGAAGTGGCGCGTTAGGCGGCTGCGCCACAACGGCCCCCGGCGGCTTCCCGGCCCACACACAATGAGCCGGCAGTGACGCTATCCGCCCCCTTGGCGGCTGCAGCTAGCGCTGATCTGCTACCCCACCAAAAGGAGCCAACCACCTCCGGGCTGGTGGCCTGAAAGGTCTAGTCCCTCGAGAGGAGACCTTCCAGTCAAACCAACCACTAGCGCGTGCCCAGCGCCTCGCAAGACAAGGTGGACACAACAACCGGTCAGACGGCGCCGCCAGCGCCTAAGGAGGGAGAGATTCTTGCGATCACTCCAAAAATGAAAAGCGCCGCATCAGGGCGCCTGGAACGGGCTCTGTGAACTGCTTTCTTACCACGCAGCAGTAAAATCAAATTCAACATGGATACACAAATATTACACTGGAGTGCCAGATGTCTGCTCCACAATCTCGATGACATTGAAGAACTCCTACAAAAGTATAATCCAAAAGTGCGGTGTGTTCAAGAAATTCACTGCAAACATACGCAACCAAGTTTTCTCCGACAATGTGCTATTTTTCGGAAAGACCGCGACGGCACTCTCGTGTCATCGGGTGGTGTGGCAATCGTAGTCGACAGAGGTGTTGCCTGTCGAGAACTAAAACTTCGTACGCCCCTAGAGGCAGTTGCTGTCTGAGTGGTGTTGTTTGACAAGCTAGTCACTATCAGCTCTATATACATCGCTGCCAATTATCAACTTCGTCAAACCGAATTTCAAAACTACATAGATAAACTTCCGGCGCCATACATAGTTGTCGGAGATTTAAACGCACATAACATATAACACTCTCGTTGCGATGCGAGAGGTCGCCTAATCGGAAACTTTCTCTTTTCCTCAGAAGCATGTTTAATTAATAGGAAAAAGCCAACGTACTACAGCATGACACATATTAGATTTAAGCATAGTGTCGAGTACGCTAATGCGGTACCTGGAATTGTCCGTTCTCAAAACCGTTTTGGGAGCGACCACTTTCCAATCATGTTAAGCTTAACAAAACAAAATGGATGCTCGCCACATGCTCCCCCATGGAAGGTTGACTCAGCTAACTGGGAACTTTTCCAAGAACAAACGTATTTAAGCCGGGATTATATGTCCCTTTTAATATAGACGATGTTGTAGCGCATACAACAGACTTACAACAGGCTTATAGTTACTTTCGACATCTTTCAATACCACCGACTTCGTTTCGGTTGGGGGAATTCCGGTGCATTGTTTCAGAAGATCATGAACAGCGTGCTTAGTGAGTTTACCGGGACATTTTGCAACGTGTATGTGGATGACATCATCATTTTTTCGAAGACTCGCGATCACCACTGCTCGCGTCTATCCCGGGCACTAGAGTCACTTAGCAACGCTTGGCTAAAGATCAAGTTCAAGAAGAACGAATTCTTTAAGAATACTGTTGCCTTCCTAGGGAGAATATTTGATGGAGAAACGAAAAAAACGAAAGCCGAGTCCGTCAAGTGCACCTCCCAGCTGACAAAAACATATGATTTGTATTCTCTTCGAGTGTTCCTGGGTCTCGCTGGATATTTTAGGGCTTTTTTAAAAGACTGCGCCCTAAAGACCAAATGCCTAACGTTAATGACAGAAAAAGATACTCCATTTATGTGTACTAATGAATGCGAAGAGACGTATCAGCAGCTTGTTAAAATTATATCATCTAATCCGGTTCTGACAATACCGGATATCTCGAAACCGTTGGAGCTGAACACCGACGCTTCCCATTATGATACTGGCGCTGTACTATACCAGTGAGACGAGAGTGAGCATCCGAAGAGACAGATCAAAATGAGCGGCTATTACTCGTGCACACTCACCAAGGCAGAATTTAACTACCCAACGACGGAAAATAAAGCATTGGCCGTCGTAATGGCCTTTCATGATTTCAGGACGTACCTGGAAGGGAAAAACTTCATCCTATTCAACGGCAACCAAGCACTGACATACACTCTTAATCTCTAGCAACCTAAAGCAATGTTGGCCAGGTGGGTGAGCGATTCATCACAGCATTCATTAAAAAAAACTTTGTGTGCGTAAAACAAACAGGGACGAAGAAAAGGAGCAGCACAAAGACGAGTGCTTTCTAACAACTGGTTTTATTTTCGAAGAACCACCTGCTTAAAAACCCACAGATCTGCGCGATCCAGTCAACAGAGCACGTCAATAGCGTATATAGCAACACTGGGATAAAAATTTCACGAATCAGCCCTACCCGGTCAACATAAAAACAGCAATGCGCATAAAACAAGCACTTAAGACGAAAATGCGTTCTAAATATGATCACATGTAGGAGCGAATTCTTTTTGTCTAACAATGAAACAGAAGGATGACTGATGCATTTCTCCTGTAGTTTTTGCAATCCAGTGAGATTCCACAATTTCTCTCGCGGTTTCATTTCTACGCCTAAACAATATGTCGGTGTTTCTAAGACAAGGTGAGCACGCATGTTCTTGAGAATGCATTGCCAAGTGCGTACTATAGCGACCTTTCAGACTGGACAAGTGTTCCCTTAGTCTCGAGTTAATGCATCTCGCAGTCTGCCCTACGTACACATGACCAAACGTCATAGGAATCTGATACACAACTTTCTTCGCTCAATCGACATATTGGTTCTTACGCGGAGGTTTAATACTACATTCTTTCTTTGCATCATCCTTACTTTCGAACTTACTTTTTACCCTAGAAAACAGACTACCTATTTTGTTTTTAGCCGAAAAGACAACTTTTACTTCGTAACTCCCAGCCACCTTTTTAAGCGTGTGTGAAAGGCCATGCACATACGGAATCACTGAAACCTTGGAAGCTAAATCTTTCTGCCTTTGATTTTCTTGTGCATAGTTCTTTATCCTGTTTAAGTTTTTTTCATTAGTGTAGCGCATGGCGCCAGCATCACAGCGAGCGGGTACCCAGCCTTTAAAATTAAATTACGGGGTTTTACGTGCCAAAACCAGTTCTGATTATGAGGCACGCCGTAGTGAGGGACTCCGGAAATTTGGACCACCTGGAGTTCTTTAACTCCAGGTGGTCCAAATTTCCGGAGTCCCTCTTCTCAACCGATCAACTTGCTCAAGAAACGCAATGTTTACAGTGTGGTAACATGACTTCAACAACGCTGACAGGAAACATGAAATGATTGTACTATTCTTCACAAGCCTAGAATGGTTTGAGACTAGTTCATTAGCGGTTTTCCAGCACGGGGCGAGAATGAAAAACACACTTGTTCCGGTAGAAATTCGAACTTGACATCAAGAAACTGTAGCTTATTTTCTACCGGTACTTCTGAAGTAAATGTCAAGCCTTTGCCCAGAGAATTACAGGCTTCTACTACCCTATTACTGAACGCAGTGCCACTCAATGCCTCTATGACTGCTGGTATCTGTGATGATTATGATGTGGGCGCAGGTCAGCCAGACGCACAAGAAAGCAACCAGAGACACAAAGAGACAAATTTATGACACGAACGGCACATGGGACGAATACGGGAACACGAACTATACAGATAAGCCGGATAAGTGTCACGCGCGAGCACTCACAATTCTAAACAGGAGTCCGGCCTCGTGGCGACGGCTCGGCGGACTTGGCTCTAACGGCGGTGGGTATACGGGCGGCGGTTGAAGCTCAGGATGGCTCCAGGACGTAGCCTGGTTCCGGAGCGTTAGCTCTGGGTCATAGCCCGAGCTCGGCACCGTAGCGGTGGGATGAGAGCCGGGGCGAAGCCCAGCACAGCAGTGGGTGCAAGCCGGGGCGGCGCCCGGTTTGGAGAACAGGACCAGGGCTCTGGGTCGTAGCCCGAGCCTCGAAGCACGGCAGCGGTCGTGCGAGCGGGGACGAGGCCCAGCTCCGCAGGACCCGCGTCGATGGTAGAAGCCGGGGCGGCGCCCGGTTTGTGGAACAGGACCAGGGGGCTCTGGGTCGTGGCCCGAGCCCGGCAGCACGGCAGCGGTCGTGTGAGCGGGGACGAGGCCCAGCTCAACAGGACCCGCGACGATGGTAGAAGCCGGGGCGGCGCCCGGTTCGCAGTGCAGGACCGGGATGCCGGAACGTGGGCCGGCGTTCGGTCCGCTCCATCTCGCTGCACTGCCCGTTCTGTCAGCCTGGCTGCCCCGTCGTTCCAGATGGTCTCTCCCGGCACGCGCACCGACCACGCGCACCAGCGACGCTCACGCCCGCGCTTTTCGGCCCCGCACGCCGAGCACAAGCACGGAAAAGCCCGCGCATTTCAAATATCGGTTCCGCACACCGATCACAAATATTAAATTGTCGTCCTCCTACCACATATCTCTACTGAATCACATGTGTTTTCATAATCTATGAAAGCCACATAGAAAGGTTGATTATACTCCGCAGATTTCTCGATTACCTGACTGATGACGTGGATGTGATCCATCGTAGAACCTGAGCCAGCCTGTTCTCTTGGTTGACTGAAGTCAAGTGTTGCCCTTATTCTAGTGGGTGAATATGTTATACAATATATATATATATATATATATATATATATATATATGTTCTTCGTGAATATGTTATACAATCCTGAAAGCAAGCTAAGGGGTCTATAATTCTTCAATTCTTTACCGTCTCCTTTCTTATGGATTAGTTTAATGTTGACATTCTTCGAGCTCTCTGCTACAATTGGAGTCGTGAGGCATTGTGTATAACGGGCGGCAAGCTTCTCAAGCATGATATCTCCTCGTTTGATTAAATCGACTGTTATTCCATATTCTTCAGGTGCTTTTCCCCTCGTCATGTATTGCAATGTCCTTCTAACTTTATCGCTAGTTATAGAAGGCGCCTCTATATCCTTTTCGTCACTACTTCAAATGAAAGTAGCTTGGCTGCTCTGGGCACTGTACAGGTCAGTCTAGAATTCTTTAGCTGCTTTTACTATTTCCTCAAAACTGCTGATGATACTACCTTTCTTATCGTTCAGTGCATACATCTATCCTCGTCCTATGCCACGTTTTTTTTTCACTAATTTTATGCTACGTCCATTCTTTACTGCTTCCTCGATGTTTTGCCAGTTATAATTTCGAATATCCCTCAGTTTCTCCTTGGTGATCAGTATTGACAGTTCAGCGAATTCTATTTCATCAGTTAAGTTTGATACCTTCATGCTTTTTCGTTTCTGTATTAGATCTTTTGTTACTTGGGAGAGAGAGCCTAGTTACGGTTTCATTCATGACCTCTATGTGGTATTCATCTTACGGTTCTAAAGCTGCATATTTTTGTGCGAGCACCAGCCTCAATTGGTCTGCTTTTACCGTTACTGCGTGTAGGTCGGCCTCTTTCTTCTTGACTAGATTATGTTTCTCTCTTAAAATTGAGAGAAATCCTAGACCTCACTAACCTATGGTCACTTCACTTTACCCTTCCTAACACTTCTACATCCTACACTATGTTGAGATCGGCAGAGAATGTGAACTCTATTTCATTCCTTGTTCATCCTTTAGGGCTTTTCCAGGTGCACTTCCTTTTGCCGTGCTTCCTGAAGAAGGCATTCATTATTCGGAGCATATTTCTTTCCGCAAGTTCTACCAACATCTCTCCTCTAGTGTTCCTAGAATCGATGCCGTAGTTGCCAATTGCTTGCTCACCTGCTTGCTTTTTCTCTACTTTTGCATTGAAGTCGCCCATGACTACAGTATACTGAGTTTGCGCCTTTCTCATCGCTAATGTAACATCTTCCTAAAACTATTGTATTTCTTCATCATCGTGGCTGGAGGTTGGGGCGTAGGCTTGTACATCCTTGTACATGTTCAGCATAAACACGTTATCTGTGTTTCGTACGCCTCGACACTGCAGCTCCACGAGGATGGGTTCACATCCCCGCTGTACCGTCACGTGCTGGATGACCGCTATGCAATTGCGTACCAATGCTGCCTTCCTCTTCTCCGTCGGATCCCGGTACGTTACATACCCTGGGAATGTGGTTCGTTTGTTTCTCTCTTGTAGTATTATCATGTCTGGTTTGTTCTAAAGTCAGTCCATGCGTTGTCGCAGCTTACCCACCTTATTCCTGAAGCCACGACGAATTAGTTCGCTGCGCTATCTGGGGCCAGGTCAGGTGCTGCCTATATGGTGCATTTTAGTACCCGGCTTCGCGTACAGGGCGGTCTTTCTGCTTTTCTTTGGGAGAACGAGTTCGCTGACATTGGTATCTAGTTTTCTGCCCTTCGCGCTGGCTTTTCGCATCTCCGAGCAAACTTGCTCCACTTCCGCTGCCAGATGCATAATTGGACATGTGAGCCGCACCATCGCACTGCTGACCTCTTATAAGGGTAGGGCCCACGTTGGTTCTCCCTCCGCCTCTTCTTGGTCCTGTACCACGATGTACCACGATGTACCACGCAGCGCTGAACACATCAGATCCCGGCGACTTGCCCATGTTCAAATCGTCGATTGCTTTCTCGACTTCCCTCTGGGTTATTTTGCCTTCTAGTCGCTTTTTGGTGTCTTCACCTAATAGCGGCATGCGATGGAGAAAATCAGCTTTAAAGCCTCTACATTTGCTTCCTGAAACGCAAAGAGCGACTGGTAGTAGTCGAAAAAGGCGCGACCTATGCTTTCGTTGTCTTCAACAACAGTACCATTCATTGAACTCTTATCAACATGGCTTCGTGTCTAGGCGTCTTCCCTGCCGCTAGCGCTTCTGCTCGTGCTCGCACAATGGCACCTTGTCGCTCCCTGTCGAACAGTTCAAGCTCTTTTTTGACGTTTCGCACGTCGTCTTTGTAGGCACCGGGATCTCGGCATTCAAGCGTAATCAGCTGCTTAAGCAGTGTCCGCAACCCGTTTTCTTTCATTCCCCTCTCAAATTTTAAGCAGCTCGATCATCCTTTGGCTTTCATTTTAACCTTTTGTTTAAAACATTCCCACTTATCTGCGATTGTTACAGCTGTACCTTCGCGTAGTTCAGTAACCATACTGCGTACTGCCTGTACAAATGGCTCATCGTTTAATAACAACGCATTCATTTTCCACCTTTCCCAATCAAAAGCATTCCGCGTTTTCTTTATACCTACATGGCATTTAACTAGGCAATGGTCGGAAAAGGAGAATGGTAAAACGCAATAACCATGGCATGTTGGAATCATATCCAACGAGATATGCATTCGATCCCGTCGCGCATGGCTGCTGCCCTGAAAACGCGTAAAGGTCCCTTCGCGCCCATCTTCCAGACGCTCAAATACATCTTCAAGTTCATTTTCACATACAAAATTTGATAGCACGTCACTACTTCTGTCACGCATACCGGCATTGCTGACTCTGTCTTTAGCGCTCAACACACAATTGAAATCATCTAACAGGATTACGCGCTAATCAGAACGTTCATACTGTACAAGGTTCGAAAAAAAGGACACGCTCATCTACTGAATTCGGCGCGTATATGCGTATGACGCGGAACTCTGCTTCACTCATGACAACATCACAAAACGCGATCCTGCCAGACTGACAAGAATATACACTTTCAATCACTAGACCAGGCAGTTTTTTCACAAAAAGTATGCACCCGCCCGATGTGTCTATCGCATGGCTAACCACCGCGAAATATCTATTTGTGAAACGCCGCACCATGCTCCCGGTCTTCTCATCTCCGTCCACCTTAGTCTCCTGGACGGTTAGTACGTCTATGTCGTGGTCAGTGACTAACCGTAGGAGCTGAGTCTGCCTACGACTAGCCGCCAAGCCTCTCATATTTAATGTGGCAATACTAAGGGACGGAATTTCTGCCATCTTGAACTAAAGAAAACGTAGACCCGGAGCATGGTGCTTACCGTTCACGACTAGCCCTTGGCTAGCCGCCTCCGGGTCCTTGCGGCTTCCCGGCGTTGTTCGACGGTGGCGCATTGTCCCCAGGCTTTTTCTCGGGTGGGACATTCGGCTTAGGCTTGACGCCCATGCGTCTCCCAAGAGGCGTCTTCGTCGGCGGCCCCTCACTTGTGCTTGCTGCACCCTCGTCCCGATTTGATTCGTCGTGCGGGCGCTTGACTGGGGCACCGAGAGTCGCTGGCCGGTCACCGTCGTTGACGGCCTCGTCCTGCTGCATTGCCCCGGTGTTGTCGTCGGGGGCGCCTTAACTGCCGCCTCCCGTCATCTGGTCTCGACCTGTACAGTCTCGACTCTTGGCTTCTCGGCAGCATCAGCCACCTCGCCTTCCGTGCCTCCGGTCGACGTGCCACTGCTTGTCGCGGTGGTCACCAGGCTTCCTGCTCCTCCGCTTCAACCATGTCCATGACATGCTCTGCCACGACGTCGGTCACTGCTGGACCTGTCACGGCGGCGTACGAGTGGACGCAGTCATTGTCGACGTGGCCAAAACGCCTGTAGGAGGGACGTGACGGCGGCCGAAAGATCCGTGCCGTCGTTTCCTACTTTTAAGAGCAAAGGCGGCTAGCGGAGCGGCGGCTGCGACGACCAGTGTGGCTAGCTTTCCGAACGACACTGTGCGTGCCGAGCTTGCGCCTCGAGCACCGCGCTTCGCTTCTTTATTTTTCACTTTGACAGCCGGCGCCAAGGCACCGGCTGAGAGCGCCGACCAAAGCACCCCGCGTTGCGGCGTCTGTGGGCGCTACAGGACCCCCCGCCCAGACGGAATGTTGAAATGACGAACCAGTTGTATCTCGATTGAAAAGTGTCCCTGTCCAGTCCGAGTTGTCAAGGTGAAGGCATCGGGTCGCCACCACCACTCAGGCGGGCAGCACTGGGAGCTCCGCAACGGTCGAGGGACTCGCGGAACGGACGCTGTTGGGAGGGGCGCGTCCAGCCGACGTTATAATGATCGGCCCATGCGTCTTGAAGGAGGAGCGGGGAGGCCTGTGAGGAGAATGGTGTGCCGGTGGTACCCGCGCGAGCGTTGTCGGCGGCGTATTACGTACCGCACCGTTGCGTGGCACGTAGGGAGCGCGCACGAGCGATGGAATTGAAGAGCTGGACGGGTCACGACGCGTGCATTGCACGGGGATGTGGCATACCTTGTCGGGAGGCGACAATGATCCGGCGCAGCAGGCGATGATGTGCATCGTGAGGAAGCCACTGGCCGGCAAGGCAAAGTGGGTTCAGGGGCAACAGGAGCGTCCGGTGAGGACGCCTGACGTGGGATGTAGTGGGGGTCGCAGAAGGTCATGACCCGCGTCCACGGTGGTGATAGCCGGCAGGGTCGGAGGCAGGGAGATCGGTACGGTGCCGAGCTCACTCAACGGCTCGGAGCCCGGCTCAGCGGACGGCGTGGACGGGTCCGGTGTCGTTGTCGGAGGAGCGATGCCGTTGGAGACAGACCCGATGACGTGGGGCATGGGAGCCGGCGTTGGGTCGGCGATGTCTCCGCTGTCACGTGTCATCGTCGGTGACGATAAAGCGATGAGCTGGCCTGAGGTCGACGGCATACGGGCGCAGGAGCAGGCGCGCTTGGTGCTGGCCGTGAGGCTGTTGGTGGAGAGGAGTCGCGCACCGCGTGGTGAACCTCTGGAAGATGGCGGTAGGCAGCGCCGTAGAAGTTGAGGACGGACTGCCGCAGTTCGTCGTACGGGCGCGGGCCAGGCGATGGAACGCCGAGGTGGATCTGGAGAGCAACCGGCAGGACGTCGAGGAGTACCGCGTACTTGAACTCCTGTATCCAGATGTGGCTAAGCTGCAGAGCCGCCTCGAACTGGGCGAACAATGCGCCGACGTGGCTGGACGAGAACGGCGGCAGTGGTGGGTTGAACTGTGGTTCCAGCCTGCCATGGCAGCGTGTCGCGCGGTGCAAGGCGCGTTCTCCCGGGTCACCACTGTAGGAGGGACGTGACGGCGGCCGAACGAGCCGTGCCGTCATTCCCTACTTTAAGAGCAAAGGCGGCTAGCGGAGCGGCGGCTGCGACAACCAGTGTGGCTATCTTTCCGAACGACACTGTGCGTGCCGAGCTTGCGCCTCGAGCACCGCGCTGCGCTTCTTTATTTTTCACTTCGACAGCCGGCGCCAAGGCACCGGCTGAGAGCGCCGACCAAAGCACCCCACGTCGCGGCGTCTGTCGGCGCTACATGCCTACACCGGGAACATCGAGAGACCTTGCACTCACGGCGGACGTGTCCCGTGCCCTGGCAGTGCAGGCACTGCATGGGCCGACCGGGAACAACCACCAGGGCCAATTCCGCGCTGACGCGGACCTGATGAGGAAGGTCCTCCACCTTGACGCCGCTCTTCAGTTTGAGGAGCACGGTCCGTGTGGTTGAGGTCTTGTCCCCCATGCCTTGGACACGCCACCTCTCCCGGCTTACCTCGTCCACCTTGCCAAAAGCCGCGAACGCCGTCCGGACGTCCTCGCCGGCAACGCCGTACAGCAGCCAGTGAAGCCTAAGCTTCACCTGCTGGTCCTGTAGGTCGACGATGACGCACCGTCGTCCCTTCACCTGCAGTTCTTTGAGGTCCACCAGCCGTTTCGTGGCGGTCGCATCCTTGAGGGTCACCGCCCAGACGTGATTAATCTGGTACGCCCCTATGCATACCACGTCAGGCAACAAGCCCGTCGGCAGTAGGGTGCCCCTGAAATCCTCGACCTTGTGGGGTCTGGCACGCACATCACCATGCAAAAACACGGTATGAATAGCCACTCGTCCTTTAGACAGTTGAGGCAGAATAAAAGCGTATTCCTTGTCATCGTCGTTGGTCCTGTTTCCGCGGCCAAAAGTGACCGCTGTCGCAGCCCCGGAAGAGGCCATGATCCTACGACCGTTCAGCTCGGAAGGCAGAAGCAGAATGACTGCTCTACGCAAGTGCTTGCTGTCAGGAAGCGGAAAAATGCCCTATAAACACGCCCTAGGCTGGCGCGCAGGCGCAGACGATGAGATGCGGTTCAGAAGAGGCGCGCAATCAACGCAATCCCGAGCCTCCGCCAGTATGGTGGCGCTATCTACTCAGGTTGCCTGTATGGTATTTGCTGGCGTACGTGGTTTTTGGTAAAAGGACCACCGCCGGGTGCTTCCGCTCCTACGGAACATTTCCCGACATCGATACATCATTAACAGTGACCAGCAGGTCTGCCTCGCCGTCGCGCCTGCCTTGGACGCGTTTATAGGGCATTTTTCCGCTTCCTGACAGCAAGCGCTTGCGTAGCTCAGGGGTAGAGTATCTGGCTCTCAAACAGCGGGCGCGGGTTCGATCCCGGGGGGAACCGGGAATTTTTTCGCATTTCCGGCGATGGCGGTTACGGACACGGCCGGCGGCGGTGGCGGCCGTGGAGACCATCGTAAAGCGAAACGGCTATTGGAATGAGCTCATAATAGCTTACGCTGTAAAACAAATTTTGAAGTCAACAACCACTATCACCAGTAGGCACTGCGTACGTGCCGCCACTAACCTCGACGTCTGCTCATTGTCGGCTGCGCGTCGTCGTCTGCCGCCCAGCAGACGGCGGCTAGTATATGGGATGATTACCTTCAAGATTTATGAAATTTTTAAAAATTTTCTTTAGCAGATATAGTTCTAGACCGTGAGGTGGGTTGTTCAGAGGCGGACAATAATTGCATATTGAACTGATTAACAACCAACTGGTAATTCACTTCCTAATTAATTCCTTCACGGCGCATATTGCAATTTAGGAATTTTAGCCGCCGACTTTGAAAGACGCATCCACTTGAAAATAATTTCCAGGATGACACTAATTTTGATATATTATTTCCTATTGTGTGGGACGAAATAGGTGGGCGTTCGGTTACTTTTGTGCTTCAATGTATATATGAGCATTTTGTTAAAAAAAATCGCAGTTTCGCCCGAAAATCTAAGCATGGATTGTCATAGCAAATTAGTGGACAGCAATAGGGACGTAAGGATAGTAGTTTTATCAGCCATATAAACTTGTAAACATAGGCATACTAAGTGAATTAAGAAGCATGGTGACACGCGTGCACGAGCAAACATGAACACATCTGACTCTATGACCACGGGAACTCGCTGTCAAAATGCTGGAATGAGGCAGTGCAGCAGAAGCAGCGAGCGTATTGACCTTCGAGCTGGCACTCGCATCAACGCGAACTAAGCCGCGAAAACACAGCGCAGGGCGGACTCTGTCCCCGACACAGATCGCTTTGAAGATATAGCGCGCGGCCGCCGAGGCCGCCCGGAGTAGAAGGCTCCCCCCTCCCTCTCGCCCTAGGGGAGCGTGGGGAGTAGTGAGGGGAGGGGAGCGTTCTGGGGTCGTATTCTGAAACGTTCCCCTAGGCGAAATTTCTTTTTTTCGCTTTCAGGATGCGCGCTGATTGGCTGGTTGAGCAAAATTGAATGACGTCGGGCTCAACCACCTAATCAACTCATCCAATTTTGCTAAAACAGCCAATCAGCGCACGCCTGAAAGCGAAAAATCAAATTTCGCCTAAGGGAACGTTTCAGAATACGGCCCCTGATTTCTGAGTCAAATCAATTCTCTTTATTTACCAGAAAATATCCTGGCTGGACTCCTGGGCTAAAATCTGCAATTATACAGCTTGACGGTACCCAGGAGACCATACATATATGGCAGCATGCGATAGGTAAACGGATAAAGATGTTTGAAAGCATCATACACGAAAATAAACAAGTTATTTACCCAGATAGTAGAAATGATTATGCATTAATTAGGGACATGAATTATTACTTGTAGAAAAATAACTATCCATTTGTGTTAGAATGCAAAAGGAACATTAATTCAAGAAACTAACAAAGTTCTACAATAAAACGTAACACTCTAATTGCACTAACAGAAAGAAATGATAACGCCACTAATACAAGAACTGCAATAGGGTAAAATAACACCAGTTATACCGATAGTAGCACGTATAAAACAATACATAAGGCATCAGAAACCAGAGTAACTTGTATAGTGGTCGAGATATACGACGCCTACAGAACGCCGCGTGTATATGAGCGGCGGACGCAACGAACGCAGCACGCAACGAACGCAGAGGTGCAATCTGTGTTTATTTCACGCGTCTTGCGTAACGATGTGCTGGCGCTGCAATAGGGAGCGCGCCCATGGTGCGCCCCTACACGGCTCCCCCCATGGAAGACAAGGATGTTTCATTAGGTGCGTTTCGCGCCGATTCAACCGTATAACTCTCGGGAAGCGACACCGAAACAGATGAGTTCGGCATGCACAGTACGCAGGTTTTACGCGGTCGATCGCTAGAACGTCCGTGCGGCCGTTTACTGTCACAGTGAAGGCCTTGTCGGTACGCCCAAGCACCTTGAAAGGGCCATCGTACGGTGCCGTAAGAGATGGCCGGATGCCTTCGCGTCGCACAAAGACGTGACTTGATGAAGCAAGGTCTCTGCTTACGAAGACATTGTAGTTGGACGGTTGTCTTGCGGGCGTTGGTCGCAGACGTTGCCACAGGTGCCGAAGCCGCTCGATGTAGTCAGGCGTCGACAGGTCGGGGACAGGAGCCGGGGCGAAGAATTCACCGGGTAGGCCAAGGAGGTGCCATACACCATTTAAGCTGCAGTGCACCAGAGGTCTTCTTTAATCGCCGAGCGAATTCCGAGCATCACGAGGGGAAGCTCGTCAACCCATGAAGTTCGGGCGTTGCGAGCGATAAGTATCCGGTTCTCATCTGGACGAAAACCTCCGAGCCGCCGCCAGAGGCACCGGCAAAAGTCACAGACGCCGCGCGCGTTCGGTGCGAACGCGGGCAAAACGCCGACGACGTCGACAACAGTTGCTCGCGCTGCTACGTGGGTCCCCGGCTATTGAAGAGGCCCGGTGAAAGTCGGTAGTCTGAACGATACGAATCACGGTGTTGTACCGTGGCCGCTGTCGTACTGTGGCCGGCGTGTTCGTACCGTGGGCTCCTACCGTGGCCGGCGTGCTGGACCGTGGCCGGTGAGCGCCGTAGCTGGTGAGCGCCGGGGCCTGGTGAGCGCCGTCAAAGCTTTACTGGTCGCAATATGCGACGCCTATAGGACGCCACGTGTATACGAGCGGTGGAACGCACGTCAGCACGCAACGAACGCAGAGGTGCAATCTGTGTTTATTTCACGCGTCCCGCTCAACACTGCGCCGGCGCCGCAAACGGGAGCGCGCCCACGGCGCGCCCCTAAAACTTGTTTTGTAGAACACATTCCATTACGAACGAAGACCGTATTTTAATAGATAATTGTATGGATAAATAAATTAGTAGTTCAGAAATATTTCACGTAATATATCTACCGTGGGCTTGTCTAAGTCTTGTTTATTTAGAATAAATGGAAGGTTATTGTAGTGTTTAGGACTGTTCGGCACTTTCGCTAGTGCGCAGTGATGCGGAAGAAAGAGAGTCGTTTGGGAGCATTTATCAATATCAAAATGAACCTTAAACTATATATACAGAGAGTAAGCTGCGTAACGGCAGTCAGTACGTCCACACACACAGCATACGAGGGTGAACGGGCTGAGACAGTCCCGGGACTGTCTCAGGTTCATGGTTCTGTCGTCACAGCACTTTGGATTCACCCAACAAGCCCTCGGGCGTCGAGAACCTTAGACCCATATCGCTCACGTCGTGCGTAGGTAAGGCGGCGGAACACGCCGTTCACAACAGAATCTCCAGATTCCTTGAAAACAAGGGACTGTTACCAGACACCCTCATAGGATTTAGACTCGGTCTATCAACTCAAGACACCATGATATTAATCAAGCACCAAATCATTGATGGCCCCATTAGAAACGCCAAGGCCATTCTCGGTTTGGATCTCGAGAAAGCGTTTGATAACCTATCTCACCAATACATTGTGGACACCATTTACGAACTCAACCTCGGAGCCAGATTCCACGCGTACGTCAAGTCATTCTTGGATAATAAGGCGGCTACGCTCCGATTTGCCGACCTCTCCACGGAGACACTCTCGCTGGGGAGCAAGGGCACCCCCCAAGGCTCGGTTATCTCCCCTATGCTTTTCAACCTTGCCATGGCGGGACTTGCCGAGAAACTCGGACAGATCCATGGGCTCGAGCACACCATATACGCAGACGACATCACCATGCGGGTCTCCAAAGGAACCCCTGGTATGGTGCAGTACATGTTGCAAGAAGCAGTGAACACCGTACAAGAATTTCTAATTCCCACAGGACTCAGAAGCTCGCCTACCAAGTCGGAGCTGCTCGTACGCAGACCCACGCAGAAGGGCCGAAGGCCATATTCAACAGACTTCGACTACAATCAGGAAATTACCGTACGAACCAATTCGGGACACGCCATCCCTTGCGTCGACGAAATCGGAGTCTTGGGTATGATAGTAGAGACTAAAGACGTCACTGCCTCTACGGTTCAGAAGCTCATCACCAAGACTAACAACGCTATCGGGCTCATCTGAAGAATTGACAATAGACACAGGGGCCTCAAGGAACATAATCTCGTCAAACTCATACACGCATTCGTCACCTGTCACTTCGCCTACGTTGCGGCAATGCTCAATTGGTCAAGATCCGAAAGAGACAGACTCAATGCGCAAATCAGAAAGGTCACCAAGCAAGCCCTCGGCATTCCGACCAGCACCAGCAACGAGAAGTTGGGGCACCTGGGTATGCACAACACCCTGGAAGAAATTGCCGAGGCAGAGCAGCGCGCCCAGCTTGCGAGGCTTTCGACGGCGCCTCCGGGGCGCACGATCCTAGCGAAGCTAGGCTTTACTCAAGGAAACATAGAAAAACTTTGCGGACCTCCCACGGGACATCCGCTCTAAGATCACGGACCGACCTATACCCAGAAACGTACACTCCGTGCAGTGTTAGGGATGATTGGGCACTTTCGCTAGTGCGCAGTGATGCGGAAGGAAGACAGAGAGTCGTTTTGGAGCATTTATAAAATCAAAAAAATGTGGTTGATCCCTCTTATATAGGAATCGGTATAGAACACGAAAGTGAAACGTGTCTTCACAGAAGTAGTGTAATGTTTATTGCACATTGATATATAATGTCTATTGGTGTTTTGTGGCTAAAGCGCCCTTAGGCGTTGATGCACCCACGCTGACGCCTGGTGGCACGTCTCCTCCATCACGACTACCAACGTCGATGACCATGAGCAACCGTCGTGCATATGGAAGCTGCACTACGCTGCACACGCTAGAACAACGCGAAAGACGAAGCACGTAACTGACACACTAATACAACGCGCAAGACAAAGCACGTAACTGAATCGTCACCGAGTCAAATCAGCGCGTACAGCGCGTCGTAATTGCAGCCTCCGCGATCAACTTCAGAAACATTTTCAGAGCTAATTGCGGAGGCCACGCTCCGCTGTGCTGAGTACGGTGAACGCCACCTAGGTGGCGTTGGTAGTGCTTCTTGATGCCAGCGTCCCTTCGAATGCTGGCATCGAGGACGTCGTAGTGCTGAGACCACCGAAGCGTTCACTGTCGGTGCGCGTTAGTGTCATAATGCAGTACTTCTCTTTTCTGCTCGTAGGCGGCGGCACCGCCCCGAGCAAGAGCGCGGGTACACGGAGGAGTGTTAGATATATAAGGCGCGTCTGTGTAGCTCTCTGCAAATGCGTTTGTGGCGCAATGGGTTAAACGCTCGGCGATCTATCGTCGCGGACCGAGAGGTCGTGGGTTCGATTTCCAAATTTTGCATGTTTGTGGAACTTTTTCTTCTAGTTTCTTTCTTTGTATTATGTTCGTGTACATTGTAAAACGTCATTCCGTATTTCCGTATGACGTATTTCCGTGACGGAAATACGTCAGTGAAGTCTTGGTGGACCCCGGCATAAAACACTTTCGTGTTAAAAGAAACTTAACAAATATGTATATACAGATAGCTGATAATCTGCGTAACGGCAGTCAGTGTGCCCACACACGCACAGCACACGAGTATAAACGGGCTGTGACAGTCCCGTGTTTCGAGGCTCACGCTTCCGTCGTCCAAGGCACTGCGGATTCACCCGTGCTCGAGACGACTGCGACGACGACACGTTCAGGCCCCGTCCAGCACGGTTCTCGGGCTCGGCACGCTCAGGAGCAGCGACGGCAGCAGACAGGGAACGCCTTGTCCAGCACGACCTCGGTGCCCAGCTCGTACGCAGCTCGCAATCCACGTGCGGCGGTTGCATGTGAGGACCGCGTCTAGCACAGCAACATCTGTGCCAGACTAACGCTGCTCGGCACAGCTCAGGTGCAGCAGCTCAGGGACCGGCGGCACTCGGGTCAGCCAGCGTCTCGAGCACCGGCAGCAGGAACCCTGGTTCCTCGGACGCCCTCGTCCACGCTCGACTCCGCGATCTTCCGCACCTTGCCACGGACGTCTCACCTGGCAGGACCTCTCGCCTCGTTCACCGCAGGAGCTCGGAACTGCTGCCCGCCTGGTTCGAACACTGCGAGCTCGCCTCGTGCCGCCGCGATCGTGCACCCGTTCACTTCTTCTTCGCGGAGCTTGGCTGGCCGCTCCTAAAGCCCCTATTATATAGGGGCTTTAGCCGCTCCTAAAGCCCCTATATAAAAAAGTAGCGTCACGCTTTGAAGAATGCCGACGCCTCCTCGCACACCCTGTCCGAGGCCGACGCCGCGTTGGTATTGGCCTAATGGCATCACGTGGACCGCCAGACCGTCGGACGCTGGCTGCGTTTGTTTACGATCACGCTCCGTCGCCATTTTCGCTTGATACGCGTCTACCGACTGGCGAGGAGCGCACGTTGGTACCGTTGCTCTTCCTTGTTGTTTAAGTTTGAGAATGCGTTAAACTAAGCTTTGTGGCAAGTGCGACGTCGCTTCAAGGCATTTTCCATAACCATGGCTTGCTGCGCCTTTGGATGCCAAAATACTTCTAGCAAAGGCAAGCGACTCTTCTCGATACCGCCCGGTAAGCGCGACGGGTTAAGAAGAAAGACGTGGATTCATCGAATTGGCAGGAAGAACTTCAGACCAACACCCTCCACACGACTATGCGAGGTAAGTAGCGAGTACGTGTACTTTGGTGTATTTGGACGTGTATTCGGCGCGCTTAATCGTTTTGTACGCCTATAGGCTTGCATTCGCGGGCACGCGAGGCTGCGTGCGAGAACGTCATTCCGAAACTTGATCCCGGAACTTTTTTTTTAAGATTCTGCGCAGTCCTTTTGATAAAATTAAAGGGTCGAGTGTAAAAAGTCATCTTAGGAAAGCAACTCTTTATCGCTTGTGGTTACTTAATAGCCCTCTTTACAGCGAACAGCTTTGTGTGCCTCTTTCGTTCATGTTTGTCGTTGCCGGTAGCGCGGTTGATAAGCGATACAAAGGCACCGATGAAAAACGTGCGTACTCTACCAAAATCGAGTTACAGGGTGCGTTCGTCGCCAAATGACAGCATCAAAGGTGTTTGAGACGTACATACATGCTAATTCGCGTGAGCTTTAAAGTGTGTGAATCTTAAGAAGCGGCGGTGGAGCACTCGCAAAGAAAACGCGCGGTCACCCGCTCGCAACCGTTCCCAAAGCATGCACCTTAATGCAACTCTGTTCGCGACAAGTACGTCACCTCGTGAACGGACGAGCTAACGTGACAAGTCACAAACCTGAAAAAATAATTTACTGAACGTCAGCTCACTATGCTCTAGTTTGAGACTGAGTGAAGCGCTGTTACCGCCTTCCCGCTTCGCGAGCGAATGCTAAAAAAACCGCATATCCACGGGGTGAATGATGATGAGTGGGCGAAGCTCCGGAGAGGGTAGCAAGGATCACTGGTGTCCTGGACTAAGGACCCACCCACCAGCTCCCTTTCACCCAACCACTTTCCTTATTCCCCTTTTCCCCTCCCTCAATAAATAAAGTTTTTCCATCCGGAGGGAATCATCGGTAAACCGTGAATCTTCCGTGTAATTCGCCCAGCCTCGCCGCACTCAATCGAACGATTGACTTCCACCAATGACACGCGCCATAGGTGACGTCATTCCTATTTTATAACAGCGCCCTTCATTATAATTGCACCATCTGCCGCTTAAGGGGACGCTAGCACAAACGCGTTAGAAACGTGCAGTACTCTCTAGTAAGGGGGAGAGGCCACAGCGTCTTACGCAGTCGTTTACACATGCCGGAACGTGCACCGCGATTGCCGACGCCATCACATGACTGCTGAGAGAGTATAACCCCCGTATTCATAAACGCTCCTCGACTTGAACTTGACTTGCCACCGCCTTCAACGCGTTTCGAACGCGCTGCCGAAGGCGGTGGCAAGTGAAGTTCAAGTCGAGGAGCGTTTATGAATACGGGGGGGGGGGGGGGGGTTAAGGCGAAGAGGCCACAGCGTCTTACACCAGCTTCTTGAACGGGCGGTAACGCGCTAGCACAAACGCGTCAGAAACGCGCAGTCTTTCGTTAATGTTGGGTATTTATTGCCATCTAGGTGCGTCTGTCCATGTGCGCTTCGTGGCGTAGTGGTTAGCGCCACGCGTTCAGAAGCGAGGGGTCCCTGGTTCGATTCCGCTATGGCCACAACTCTCGGAATTTTTTTTTCTCATAAAAGTAGACGTGGCTACCTACTACGACGACTACGACGACTACTACTACAGAGGAGGGACAGACCCACACCCTAAGGAGCTTCGCCCCTAAAAAGTGATTTCATTTTCTATGTCCGCAGAGTCCCGACTGGATGACCGGCCGCGCAAAATTTTGTCGAGTATGAGGCACTAGAAACATAATAGGACCAGCGCCCACCCCGAGCCTTGGCGCGTGCTTATAAGATTGGCAAGCACGCATGTAGGCAGCTTTGTAGCTTGCAATGCCCCATCGAACCTTCAGAACAGCGATTGTTTGTGTCCTCTATCAGCCTTTTTACGTCATCTGATACGCGTCGCGAATTCACATGGTATGGGCGGTGCGGATTATTTAGGTTACCGAGGGCTTGCTGGAGGCCAAGATGTTGACATTCGATCACAAACATTATTTACACCAATTCGCAGCAAGATCTTGCGACACGCGCTTGACAAATGTTACGTACCTAATTGTAGCGCACGTGATACATTCGGAGTCGTCATGGTACGGCGTTAGCGCTCGTTTAGGTACTTAAAAGAAGTTTTCAAAACAGGAATAAACGAAAACCTGCCGTCACTGAATTTATATAGCCCTCCTTACAGAAATTCTATGCTGTACACGTAGTTACTCGAAGCTAGAA
The DNA here is from genome assembly GCF_013339745.2 of Dermacentor silvarum. Lineage (NCBI taxonomy): Eukaryota > Metazoa > Arthropoda > Arachnida > Ixodida > Ixodidae > Dermacentor > Dermacentor silvarum. The sequence continues at coordinate 200,489,049 of NC_051157.2, read as the reverse complement.
AGCAAACGCAAACGCTCAAACGCACCGCCTTGCTAAGCGCGCATTCACTCTGCGAAAGGTCGTCTGCTACGCTCGAGCGGTGTAGGCGGCGCCACGGTCGAGGAGCGAGCGCGAAAGAGAGGAGAATCGAGGAAGAGGGTAGGTGGAGGAGGAGAGTGTCGCTACTTTTTTATATAGGGGTTTTAGCCGCTCCGATCTTCCAGCGGCACCTCGCGGCACTTACATATGACACCCCGAAAACAACAGGGGCAGACGACAAGCGAGAGGACAATTCCTCCATAACCAAGCCTTGGCAAACCGCGAACGCTCAGCTTTTGTGGACGCAGCGGCATACGCGGGAAACAAAGCTTTCGCAGTGGCGATGATGGACGGCTGCGGATCCACAAGACATGCAGCCACGGTAATCGCAAGGAAGCCTGAACAGGCTGAGCAGGTTGCGATCGCCATTGCACTGACCAATGACAATATTTATCACATCTACAGCGACTCCATAGCCGCTATTAGAGCTTTTCAAAAGGGCACGGTCTGCGCACAGGCTCTAAGAATTGTCACAAAGAAAGAGATTAAGCACCACGTCATATACTGGTTCCCAGCACACTTAGGACCAAATATCGGCAACGTCCCCATCCTTAACGAGGCGGCACACGAGGCTGCGCGCGCTTACAGACCGCGCGGCTTCACCCGACCACTCGGAGAACAAGGACGCCCCCACTACATACAATAAAATCACTAAACACTACTACCTACAACGTAGAGAGTTTAGCACGCCACACCGCATGCTCACTCGAGCTCAAGCGGTTACTCTCAGAATGCTACAAACAGACACATACCCCACGCAAAACAGACTACACCACTACATGCCTGAGCTCTACGACAAGTCTTATTGCACCAATTGTAATACATCCCTTAACGTCGATAATTTACTCTGGCCTTGCTCGCAAGCTCACATAAACTCCGAACAGGACAAGCGCAGGTTTCAAGAAGCAATCCGGAGCGAAGAACTCGCTCCCCAACTCTGGGCCGTCCAGCAGGTCCACGACGCCGCCAGGAAGCTCAACCTCCCGGTTCCGTCGTGGAAGACGCCCGCTCCATGAGAGCCCCAAAGCTCTCGTGGCCTGCAGGACCTTTTATAAAGTTGATTTCCTTCCTTTCTTCACCCGTGCTCGAGTCGGCTTCGACGACGACACGTTCAAGCCCCGTCCAGCACGGTTCTCGGGCTCGGCACGTTCAGGAGCAGCAGCGGCAGCAGCCAGGGCACGCCTTGTCCAGCAGCACAGCCTCGGTGTCCGGCTCGTGCGCCGCTCGCGACCGGCGTGCTACAGTCGCACGTCCAGCACGGCCTCGGTGCCCAGCTCGTACGCCGCTCGCAATCCACATGGGGCGGTCGCACGTGAGGACCGGGTCTAGCACAGCAACATCTGTGCCAGACGAACGCTGCTCGGCACAGCTCAGGTGCGGCAGCTCAGGGACTGGCGGCACTCGGGTCAGCCAGCGTCTCGAGCACTGGCAGCAGGAACCCTGGTTCCTCGGACGCCCTCGTCAACGCTCGGCTCCGCGACCCTCCGCACCTTGCCACGGACGTCTCGCGTGGCAGGACCTCTCGCCTCGTTCATCCCAGGAGCTCGGAACTGCTGCCCGCCTGGTTCGAACACTGCGAGACGCGCCTCGTGCCGCCGTGCTCGTGCACCCGTTCCCTTCTTCACGTAGCTTGGGTGGCCGCTCCGATCTTCTAGCGACACCTCGCAGCACTTACATATGACAGTTATGTTTCAAAGACTGGGGTTTATAGTCGGTACAAAAACGAGATATAAGCCACTCCCCCATGTTCAAACTTGTGATACCTTGTTTAGTAGAGAGAAAACAGTAAAATACTTTAGCAGTTGGTTGTTGCGATTTATCTCCTTTCTTTCAAGATCCGAAAATTCCGAATAGCTCTTCTTCGACTACGCATATACGAATAGTTAGTGCGTAATATTCTACTCGTATTCGAGACCTAAAAGAATCGCCCACCCATAGATAAATGTCAAGGAGGCGCAGGTTATGTTTATTGAAGTTCGCGGGGAAAATGTCATGAGTCGATCATATTTAATGACTTCCTCAGCGGTGTATGACTTCGTGCCTGTTCACTATAAGAAAGAGATAAATCGAGTTAGCTTGAGCATTTAGAAGTGATTGAATGCATTGCCGGACTCAAACACATCAACATATTGAAAGCTGTATTAGTATTCACATTGCCTTATAATCGCAGATGCTCCAGCGGGAGCAAGAAAAAAAAAACACTTACTGCTTCGCGCGCCTCGAATGCTACTTCATAACGTCGTAATCATCTGTGCTACATGCGCGTACTGAGCAATTTCAACTTAGTTCGTGTGATCCGAAGCTTTTGTGATGTATGGACTTGAGATGTTTATTAGACTTTTGCAATCAGAAAAGGTTCTTCCTGCGCTGAATAGGCCAGAATCAATTATGGTAAAGAGCCCATGTGATAAGCGCCAGAACATTCTGCCTTCTGGAATTTACCTGTAGTTTGTTTTCGTAGCTGTGTTAAATTATTATTTTATTTCTTTTTTTTATTTTGTTACGTACGTGGAAATAGCGAGTGAATCACACAATGTGTACCGTGCATGAAATCACTTAGCCACTTGTTCTTACTCCGTTTTCATTTCGCTGACTCGATACATTTTGTCTATGGAGCCACCATACATTTCCGTGCGGCCATCGATTCATACCGCTGGTAACAATTCTATGCTATAAAGTGAGCGCAGATTCAGAATTATTTGACGCCGTGTACGGAGGCTAGATGCGTGGGCAACGAGCAATGTGGATGTGGACTTTCGTACCAATATGATGAATTGTGTTGCTGCCCGGATGCCTGAAAAACACCAATGCAGAGACGGCGAACAAGGTGCCACGGAAACGTCGAAGGGAGGGCAATAGTGTGTAATAGACAAAAGCTTAAGGGACCGGTGCGAGATGTGGCCTGGTTAGTAAGCTTCTCTTAATAAAACGCAGTATTTTGTGATGCTTGACAGCAATGGCGTATTTTTTAGCGCCAGATATCAATCGAAAAAATAAAATACTTAGCGGGTTGCATGCAACGGAAAGTACATTAAGCTTTTTCTGACTCCTAACAAATTAACAGCTGTTGAATGATGCTTTTCGTAATAAAATTCTCGATCTCTGTTTAGGTGCTCAGCGAAGGTTATGTCTGATCGGCGTATTTTTCGGGGGGTATGTTTCCACCGAAATGGCCGCTAGAATATCCAGGCTTCTGTTCTTGTAGGTTATGCAGATCAAGACAGTAGTCCATGTTACTAACATGACAACGTGTCCCGTCTTGGAGAGCAATGCACCACCGCAGAATCATCTATTGCGATTTCCGTCATTCCCCAGTTCTCAATTTGGCGCTGAACATCAAGTAGGGGTCGGCGCTTTCATCACTTCCTGCAAATTATCAGCGGATCTGCCACCAGAGGATTCGCGAGCATGGCTGATGAGTAAAAAACCACTCCTTCAATCTTCCACATCGCGATCTAGCGCCAAAAAGTCAACTATAAAATGGCGCCTTCTGTTACTATAGGTTATGCGAATCATGGAACTCGTCCATGGTGTCGAAATGAAGACGTTTCCCGTCTTGGCGGACATTGTAGCGCCATGGATCACCCGAGCAAATTTCGTTCATTCCAACTTTCTCTGTTTGGCCCTAGAAATGACGGAAATGCCAGTTACTAATTGAGTTTAACATATATGCATGCATTTTTTATGGCAGGTGAAACGTGGCCTCCCTGCTAAATGTGTATTACATCAATGCTGACCGTCCCAACATTGATCAACTGCAGCCTACACAGAAAGGCACCTACAGTTCATCATTCATTCATCATCATCAGCCTATATTTATGTCCACTGCAGGACGAAGGCCTCTCCCTGCGATCTCCAATTGTCGGAGTCATGAGGGAGGTAGTGGCCGAATACTGCACCAGGGAGGCCAATTCCTGTTCTGGTGAGGGAGTGACTTTGATAAAGCTTAGTGGGCCTGCCTAGTTTGGTTGCACCTGAACTAGTATAGCCCCAATAGCTCTCGGCAATGTTTTTGCCGATGTCAGGCACCACTCCATGCCTGAAAATGTAGTGGACTGGAGCAGGATTTGAACTTACGACCTTCAGACTTGAAGTCGGGTGTTCTACCTCTGCTCCACGCCACCGCACCTACAGTACAGACAGATAAAAAAAGTATGGCTGTGGTCAGCAGGTCATTTGCACCTGGGCTGCTGTCAAGCCGCCGCTGGCTCCGCCATGCCTTATCATGAGGCGGGGTGATGGGGGGTGCGAATGCAGCTACTCATGACACAGAATATTCCGTATACATATCCCTTTACGCTAGACTCATGACATAAACACATGTGGCACAGTTTGAAAAAAAGGACCAGTTCCTCAAGTTGCTGTTAAACGTGTACTTTTACTGCTGCATGGAGGTAACATGGAGTTCTTCATAGTCACTGTATACTATGAGCCTGACACTAAGTAAAATTGAAATGCATAACAGTGTTGCAGTGGTGATAGTGACATATTTCTGCAGAAGTCATTACCATGTAGGCTGCCTTCTTTGCCCGTTGCTTACATTTGATATGGAGAGAGGCTAAGCGTTGCAATGCATGTTATCTGTGACCCGCAACGTATGCATGAAGGCAATTGTTTTCGAATTGAACAGTACCTTTTTTTCTGGTAGAAGAATTGAGGTGTTTCACTCAGAACTGTTTCCTATGGTAGCAGTGGAAGTGCATGACGAGCCGAAGTTCTCTGTCTGTTTCAAAACATGTTTTGTAGCATTAAGGTGCATGGGGTTGCAATGATGTTGAAGTATTTTTGCCTTAATAATGTGCTGGTCAGGTGTAGTCCTTTTTTCAGCTTTTCAATATAGCTGTTCTTTGACTAAGGCATACGGATGGATAACCTGCCTGCCACAAGAGTACAAAAGAACGGCCAATGGGTCGAGTTGATATAGTAGCCTTGTCCTGTGGTGGTTGTTGACAGCACAAAGCTCAATTACCACGTGTTGGAGTTGAAAGAAGATGGCCTACATGTTAATGACTTGGGGCGTGCTCATGCGCTACGTATATTATAGTCTTGGCGAATACTCTTACCCAAATACACGCTGTGCTTCTTTATTCATGTCAAGTAGCGTGTTTATGTTCATACTTTATTAAGCAGCAGCCTACCTAATAACTTTAGACCACATTTCTCCTCTGCCACATCTTTAGATAATAGCTTAATAACTTTAGACCACATCATGTCTGCAAGATGATGACCTGGTAAGGCTTGTTGACTAGGCATGAAACTTTAATGCTCCACAAGGTTTTATGTTACAGCCCCAGACATTGCAGCAAGTTTCATTAGGATAACAAATTTTAGCAAAATGCCTTCTTTTGACATTGCAGGTACATTTTGGCAAAAAACTGCCGCCAGCCTCTGTATTCCTTCCCGGCGGATATATCTCCGAACCCAACAGCTCCCAATAGAATATTTTCCCTAGAGTGGCAGGTTTGAAAATCAGTAAAGTGAGAGCTATATTGTTACTTATAAATTGTGGTTTATTTGCGAGCATTAATCACCTGTGCGAGTGATACAGCCCAAGAAAGACAATCACGTTACCTTATACAAGGAAAGTATAAACATTATGAGCAGAAAGAAAGCTTTGTTGGGCCGCGAACTTTGCTGTCATACGAGAAAAAAAAACGACGGTGCAATGAATGCGATAGCAACACATTAATGTAGTACACTAAGTATAAGGCTCGTAGCTGTAGTGGTAGCAGGAAATGAAGGAAACGTAGCTTGACTAAGTAAAAAGGAGCTTTTGTGCTAGGGGTGCTCTGTTTGAATCCTGCCATGGGGGAATTTCATTTATGTTTATTAGGTAAAGCCAATGGCACTTTTAGAGACTTTTGCACCGCTTTTCCGTATCGGGTATGTTTTAAACCTTTTTCCTGCGCCGATTATGGAGGTAGTGCACAGCGCGCCAATAAAATTACATAATTTTCAGGTTTGAGCTCTGTTATTGTTCCCTACTTTTAATATTTAAGTCTGCGAAGATATACGATAAAAGGATGCGCTGATGGCGTTTGTTTGCGGTCTGCCATTCTTATACTTCTTGTAGTGGTGAAGAGGGTCTCAAACTATTGAGAGAAGACGACAACGTCCGGTAGCCTGGAGAGCGCGAGATAGCGACCGACGCTCTTGGGCCAAGGCTGTCGTTACGTAGCCCCTGCTTGTAAATAAACCCCCTTACAGTTTGGTGGGGGTGCTGGGTAGTCTCATAGTCTCACAAACTTGAACTACGAAGCGTACCCTGCCTCCAGCGCCAGCGATGGCGGAAGAAAAGACGACCCAAGGTCTCTCTCAGACTCAACCCACCGTCTGTCCCGGCGTGCTGCCTCAGCGTCATCCACCGATACTAGGCGGGACTGACGACCAAGACGTCGAGGACAGGTTGGCAACTTACCAGAGGGTGAGCGCAGTCAACAAATGGGGCGATGCGACTAGGCTGACCAATGTCATATTTTACTTGACAGGCGTCACCAGCCAGTCTCTGGTTCCGCAATCACGAAGCGGAGATTCATAACTGGGCCTCGTTCAAGTTCACTTTTTTAGAAATCTTCGGCCGCGCCGTGGTACGCAAGCTCCGCGCAGAACAGCGACTTCGTGAACGCGCTCAACACCCCGGTGAGAACTTCACCAGTTATATTGAAGACGTCGTCGACTTGTGTAAGCGTATCAACCCGTCGATGCATGAGTCGGATAAGATCAAGCAAATCCTGAAAGGAATAGCCGAAGACGTATTTCAAATGTTATTGGCCAAAGACCCACAAACCGTCGCAGATGTTGTCAGCTTGTGCCAGAGTTTTGACAAATTGCGCAAGCAACGCGCCCAAACTCGGCGCCCTTTGGAACAGTCCGACTCGATCGCGGCTTTGATTCTGGGTGACCAGAATGCACTGTTGATTCAGATCAAGCAGTTCGTGCGTGAGGAGGTCACCAGACAACTCTCTATTTTATCGAGCACGCCCGAGCCAGCACAGGGACAACATCTGGCCTCAGTCCTACGCCAAGTTATCCAGGAAGAGGTCACTGAAGCTTTGCCTTTCGCTCGTCCGCCACCTCCGGAGTCTGCGCCCTTGACGTACGCGCAAGTCATCGCTGCCGGGTCGCATCGTCAGCCAATCTATTCTACCGCTCCGGCAGCCGTTCGACCACCACCTGTTCCGTTCAGCCGACCAGTTCCCACGTTTTCAAATCCATGGCACACTGTGGGCAATCACCCTATATGCTATTCTTGCGGTTATGCAGGACATGTTGCACGCTTCTGTCGCCGTCACCATCCTGTTCAAATAGACGCCATGCGACCTTCTGCGTAGGATCCTTATTAGATCAGTATAAGATCACTGCCTTCGTTACTCCCGAAGGGCTGTACGAATTTAATGTCATGACCTTCGGTCTATGTAATGCCCCAGCCACAATCGAAAGGATGATGGACAGTGTTTTGCGTGGGTTAAAGTGGAAGACATGCCTGTGCTACCTGGTTGACGTCGTTGTTTTCTCCCCTCCATCGTCTTTGCGAAGTGTTGAGCTGTTTGACGCGCACAGGGCTTCAGCTTAACATCAAGAAGTGCCGATTCGGAGCTCGCAAACTCATCATCCTGGGCCACGTAGTCTTGAAGGACGGCATCCTTCCCGATCCGCAGAAACGTCGTGCTGTTGCTGAATTCCCGAAGCCTACCACCGTGAAAGCGCTTCGCAGCTTCCTTGGCCTGTGTTCATACTTTCGCCGCTTTGTGAAGAACTTCGCTTCTATAATAGCACCACTAACGAAGCTGCTCACCGGCGATAGCTCTCTGTCTGGTTGGTCGATGGCATATGATGAGGCTTTCGCTACATTACGTCATCTCTTGACTTCACCGCCCATTTTACGTCACTTCGACCCTACCGCTCCAACCGAGGTACACACGGATGCTAGTGGGATCGGACTTGGCGCTGTACTTGCCCAACGAAAGCCTGGCTTCTCTGAGTACGTAGTTGCATATGCTCACGAAGGCAGAGTGCAAGTACTCGGTTGCCGAAAAGGAATGTTCGCCCATTGTTTGGGCGTTACAGAAATTTCGCTCTTACTTGTACGACCATTCATTTGATGTCGTCACCGATCACCATTCGCTCTGCTGGTTGGCTTCATTGAAGGATCCGTCGGGTTGACTTGGACGCTGGGCGCTACGTTTACAAGAATTTGATATTCGCGTTCCTTACCGCTCCGGACGCAAGCACGCCTACGCCGACGCACTTTCCCGCTCGCCCTTGTCTTCTGACGTTGCGCCTATTTCCTTTCCGCAACTTCCTTTGCCAGCATCAATATCACTGACATGCTTTCCGAACAGCGCAAGGATCCCTGGATCGCCTCGCTGATCAACGTTCTATCTGCGCCTTCGACGACACCTGCCCCACGGCTCTCTCGCGCCCTTCGTCGCCAGGTAGCTCATTATGCGCTCCGGTACGAAATGTTGTACCGCCGCAACTATCAGCCATTGGCTTCTTAGCTTCTTGTTATACCTCGCTATTTACGCTCCGATTAGTGCACACACTTCCACGCCGATCCACAAAACGCACAGGCTGGCGTTTTTAAAACCTATTATAGACTTCGCTAGTGATTCTACTGGTGGGAAATGTACACATACATATGCAAGCACATTCGCTCCTGCATTGAGTGTCAACGCCGGAAGACAACTTGTCGCACGCCTGGGCCATTAAAAGCTTTGCCATGTCCAGCTCGCCCGTTTGATAGACTCGGCATAGACATGTACGGGCCCGTTCCTTCCACCCCTGCCGGCAATCGGTGGGTTATTGTGGCCGTCGACCATCTCACTCGTTATGCCGAAACCGCCGCTCTTCCAACAGCTTAAGCTCGCGATGTTCCCTTGTTCATCTTTCGCAGCTTCGTTTTTCGCCACGGCGCGTCACGCGAGCTGTTGAGCAACCGAGGGCATGTGTTTCTTTCGCAAGTCGTCCAAGAGCTTCTGAGTGCGTGCAATACTATTCATCGCATCCACTACCAGCTATCATCCACAGACTAATGGCTTGACGGAGCGCTTTAAACGAACACTTTGTGATATGCTCTCCATGTAAATAGCATCCGACCATTCTAATTGGGACTTGGTGCTTCCTTTTCTGACATATGCCTACAACACAGCCACACAAGCCACCACTTGATTTTCTCCTTTCTTTCTGCTATACGGACGTGAGCCCTCTTCCACACTGGATACCATACTTCTATACCGCCCGGATGCGTCCGAATACCGCCCAGCCTCAGAACTCGCTCAATGTGCCGAAGAGTGCTGCCAACTAGTACGCTCATTTACATCCGTGTCACAAGGTCTCCAAAAAGAACGCTGTGACCCGGCTGAACCTGCCCCTACCTTCCCTGTTGGCTCGTTCGTGTGGCTTTCAATTACATGCCAGACCCCTGGTCGCTATCGCAAATTTGCAGCGAAATGTCATGGTCCCTACCGGATCGTACAATGCCAGTTGCCGGTGAACAACGTCGTCGAGCCTGTGACACCTCCCACCGACAGACGCTGCCGCGGTCGTGAAACTGTCCACATGAGCCGCTTAAACATTTGCGCAAGCTCATGGCGACGACGACGGCAGAAACTCGCCTGGAGTGGCTATCGAATTGGTATCGCAATAAATAACCAATTCCAGTGTATCATAAAGTTACTAATTATTGGATGACTAATTTCCAGCAGAGCTTGCGTTGAATTAAAGAAAACTTTGATGCCACATTGAGAACATTAGCATGTTGCTGTCCCTCCGCTATTCCCTATATTGCTTATGTTGGCCGTTTACTTCGCTATCAAAAATGACTTGGATGAAGCATAGCACACGAATCCATTCCTATAAGCCTATTGTGTCCAAACTTATATATTTTGAACAAAACAAAATGAAATGCTGCTATATACAGTTTCTATAAAAGTTACATTGCACGTACCGGCATGATCGGGATTGAGATATTGATTAGATAGCACTTCCCTCGCCAGATCGTTCAGCGTCTGAGTCTAATTGCTTGCATGACGTCCTGGCTTCGAACGCAGTCATCGGTATAGAAAAGTGCCGTCCACGATCGTATGTGATATGCTTAGTGTTGAAGCTACGTGCGCATGTGGCTGCACCCTCTGCCGCGACTCGTTGTTTTGATTCACTCGACGGAACGTGCCCGTTCTATACCGCCGAAGCCTTGCCGCCCAGACATCTCCACAATCACAAACCTTAACATCACCTTGGGCCAACACATCTGTAGGAAAGAAAGGTAACTTAGCGTACTGCGGCAACCCGGACTTCGTGTATACCCAATTTCGCAGTGTTAACGCAGAACCCGGACCCAGCCCAGCAACACTAAACGTGTACGAACAATCGATGACTGCTGCAACGACAGAAACCTACGCGAGTGCCGTAATAAAAAAATTAAATTATGGGGTTTTACGTGCCAAAGCCATGATATGATTATGAGGCACGCCGTAGTGCGGGACTCCGGAAATTTGGACCACCTGGGGTTCTTTAACGTGCACCTAAATCTAAGTACACGGGTGTTGTCGCACTAAGTACCCGGGTGTTGTCGCCGGTGACCGCTTTTCACCGGCTTACAAATGTTAAGCACTCTGGCTCAGCGCAAGACGCGCCTGCATGATTTAAAATTTACTCGAACGTTTTTGTTAATTGACCAACCATAGTGCACCAGCAATATTAATCTCATCTACAGTGTCCTACAAACGAATAACCGACCTTGAGCTTTTTTTTGCGAGAACTGCGCAAAACAGTATGGATAGAAATGGTCATGAATTTGAGAGTCTCTGATGCGACGATAATTTCCCAATCGTATTTTACTATTCCCCACCATTCCAGATTCGTTTGCCGTTCCTGTACTATATTTAAAAAAAGGAGGGCTTTTGGCATATTATTACCATGCCCATTTGCCTCTGAATGAATGTGTTGAAATGTGAACAATACTTCCTACGAATGTTCCCTATATCAACAAGGTCTTTTCATGCCATATAATACGACTATTATGAGCGTTGTGTACATAAAAACGATGACACAGAAAAAAGACAAAAAAAAGAAGAAACGCTGGCTGGCAACGGCCAGCAGCGGCGGCAGCGCTTGACTTAAGCAAAAAATGCAGATACAAAAAGGAAAGTTCCTGAAAATGAGGAGAGACATAAAGAGGAATTTTGAATATTGAATAAAGGAGATATGAATAAGAGAAAAGTAAAAAGGATGAATAGAAAGAAAAAGACGCAGAAATGGACACACTGGCAAACACCATAAAATGGAGACATCTCCGTTACACATAACAGAGCGGAATTGAATATACTGCAGACCATTTGCAATTTCGCACAAAATTAAGGCAGACTAGTGATCGCGATGTGGGAGAGCAAGTGCGTTGCCTTATAAAATGACTAAATGGCTGCGTGAGCGTGATCGCGTCTGGCTACATGACCAGTGAAAAATCCCCCTCGGTTTCTAAATAATAGGGGTTTTTATTAATCCTGCATAAATTCATTCTGGTAAAAAAACAACTAAACAGCAAGTAATAAAAAGCATGGACACGTGAGGGCCATTTAATTCCGCCACAGAGTAGGAAGCCACGTGTAAAACTAGATTCTAGTGGTGCATCTAGTTCCTTTTAAAGCTAATAAGTACATTCCGAGAAAATTCGAGCCGTATGAATTATGCTGCTCCAGTTTCTTATGAAGCATTTTAGGGGTGCGGAAATAAATTTTCATATACCCAATCGAATATTGTTCAATTAGATTTGGTGTGCGAATGAAATACTTCACTTTCAAAATGCCCACTCGCATCGTCCACTACACGCGATCCAACACGACATTGAACCAACATTCGATAACTTTTATGCCACTAACAATGGAAACAACGCACTAAAGGACGACGCGTCGCTCTCAAGGTCGGATGTTAGTAGCAGTAGTGTGTCATTTGTCTTTCGAACATAGTTGCACGGCAGAATAATACACAGAAAGAGGTCCCAGAGTCATCATCATCAGCCTATATTGTGACAGAGCGATGAAGTAGACGTTCTGAGATTACTTGAAGAAGACGACGCTCTGGACTTCGCGAGCTAACTATGATCTTGTCAGCCGCTGTCATTCTTGTAAATACAGTGTAAATATATTTCTTACTTCTTTTCCCCGTAACATTTTTGGTGGAGTTTGCGGGCTCAAGCTCAAGACGGATTTACGCAGCGGGCGCTCCTTGGCTGCATCTACCATGCCAGGTCAAGGCGAGGATGCTTCGGGCTCATCGGCCCCCACGCCAACCGTCATTCTGGCCCAACCGCGCGACCCCGGTACATTGTCTGGCACTGACAACACGGATGTTGAAGATTGGCTTCAAATTTATGAGCGGGTGAGCACGAGCAACCAATGGAACAGGACCGCCATGCTGGCTAATTTGATATTCTATCTCGCGGGAACGGCATGCGTCTGGTTTCAGGCCGCATTACCATGGGAACGAAATGCGAAAACACCCGTGTACTTAGATTTAGGTACACGTTAAAGAACCCCAAGTGGTCCAAATTTCCGGAGTCGCCCACTACGGCGTGCCTCATAATCAGAACTGGTTTTGGCACGTAAAACCCCATAATTTCTTCAGACCCACGAGGAGGAACTTACAACCTGGGACATTTGCAAACAGAAGCTCTCGGATTTGTTTTGCAAACCTGTTGGACGTCAGCGCGCCGCTGAAAAAGACCTCGCTTCGCGTGTCCAGACGCGCACCGAGTCCTACCTCACATACATTCAATACGTGCTCGCTCTGTGCCGCAAAGTGGATCCGAGGATGTCCGAAGCTCATAAAGTCGCGCATGTCATTAAGCGCATAGCAGATGATGCCTTTTACCCCCTTGAGTTTAAGAATTCTACTGTACAAGCCATCATTACCGAATGCCGGAGATTTGAAGAAGCCAAGAGTCGCCGCATTGCCTACCAATTTCCCCGCCTCCCCAACACGGCTGCTACGTCCACCTGCGAAGACCTCCGCAGTCTGCCTATGCCCAATCGCTCTGTTGACATCGTCCACATCATCGGGCGTGAAATCGAAGCCGTATCTTCTATCCCAACCCAAACCCATGGTTTTTACAAGTGCCAGGCTACCGTTTCCCTGATACAGACCGTCGTACGCCAGGAATCGGCCAATGTTGGCTTGACGAACGTCTGCTACATTAATCGGCCTGACTACGCTTCGTCCGCCTCTGCCATGCGCTCTCGAAACGTGAATGCCCCTCCGCGGTATCGCAACCCGGCTGAATGGCGCACTCTAGACGAGAGGCCAATATGCTTCACTTGTGGCCGTATCGGTGATATTTCACGTCACTTCCGCTCTTCGTGGAATTCGGCCCCTTGCCCCTATCTCCCATCCGACCGTCCGCCTCATGCTGTTCTCGCTTCCCACCGCAAACGCAACCAGTAACTCCTGGCGACACTTCTCGGCCCACCCGCTCTAGCCGCTCACCTTCGCCACATCACCGCTTCTCCCGCTCGCCCCCACCGCGTCGGTCACCGTCCCTCAGCTCCTTCCGGCGCACGCTTTCGGAAAACTAACGGGTGCAGCACCTAGAGGTGATGCTGCTATACCGACCCGACGCCAAAATCCTCTTCTGACCCTGCCCACACATCGGAACCTCATCAAAGTGAACGTGGATGGTGTACCTGTTACGGCCCTGATTGACACTGGCGCGCACGTATCTGTGATGGGTGCTCAGCTTCGCCATCGTCTCAAGAATGTCCTCACTCCTGCCCCGTCGCTTGTGCTCCGAGTCGCTGACCGGGGGACCGCCGGCCGTTATTGGCATGTGTCCAGCTCGTGTGAGTGTCGCCGATAATCATACTTGTGTTCTATTCTATGTCCTAGAACACTGCCCTCACGACCTAATCCTGGGACATGACTTTCTCTCAGGCCATTCCGCCTTGATAGACTGTTCTGCTGGTGTTGTGCAACTCGCTCTGCCTGTTGCTATTGATCCCCTCGATAGTGCTCCGATCGGGCATGTTCCACAGAGCATATTCGCCTCCATCACCTTGCCGTTATGTACATAGGTGTTTCACCCGTTCCACCCGTTCCAGACACTGACTACATCGTATCCCCTAATCGGGATGTCCTGCTCTCGCATAACGTCGCATTTCCTCACACCGTCATTACCATTACGGACAACACGTCCTGTCTTCCGCTAGTGAACTTTGGACTTTGTGCACAAGTTCTCCCGCGCGACATATCACTTGCGCAAATCACGCCGGCCCGAGAGTACCACATTTCGAGTTTAACTGCTGACGGCTCCTCGTGTGCAACTCTTGCTGTGCCTCCTGCCCCTTCATACTTAAATGCCCTAATGAAAATGATTGCGCCCGACCGTCCGCCCCAGGGTGCCAATGAAGTACGTTGCCTCCTTGCCTCGTACTGGGACTTATTCGACCTTGGAGACCGTCCTCTCGGACAAACATCTGTTGTCAAACATCGCAATAACACCGGGGATGCGAGCCCAATCCATCGGCGACCCTACCGCGTCTTTCCTACTGAGCGAGACATCATCCAACTAGAAGTTGATAAGATGCTTTCTCGCAACATTATTGAACCTTCTTGCAGCCAATGGGCATCCACTGTTGTACTAGTTAAGAAAAAGGACAACAGTTGGAGATTTTGCGTAGATTATCGGACCTAAACAACGTAACCAAGAAGGACGTCTATCCGCTACCACGCATTGACGATGCCCTGGATTGCCTCCATGGACCACAATATTTTTCGTCCATAGACCTTCGCTCCGGGTACTGGCAAATTGCCGTCGATGACATGGACCGTGAGAAAACGGCTTTTATTACTCCCGGCGGCCTTTATCAGTTCAAAGTGATACCTTTGGGGATACGTAATGCCCCTGCCACATTTGAACGAATGATGGACGCCCTCCTACACGGTTTCAAGTGATCCATCTGCCTTTATTACTTGGACGATGTCACCGTTTTTCCTCCGACTTTTGCGACGCACCTCGAACGCCTATCGACGGTCCTATCTGTTTTACGTCGAGAAGGGCTACAACTCAATTCGTCCAAATGCCACTTCGGTCGTCGTGAAATTTCTGTGGTCGGACATCTCGTCGATTCTTCTTGTGTACGTCCTGACCAAGATAAAATCCGGGCAGTGAAAGACTTTCCCATGCCAACGTGCGCCAAGGATGTTTGCAGCTTCTTGGGCCTCTGCTCCTACTTTCGTCGGTTTGTCCGCATGTTGCACGCCCTCTTGCTCAGCTCCTCAAGAAAGACGCCGCCTTTATTTGGCGC
This sequence comes from Dermacentor silvarum, assembly GCF_013339745.2. NCBI lineage: Eukaryota > Metazoa > Arthropoda > Arachnida > Ixodida > Ixodidae > Dermacentor > Dermacentor silvarum. Next base: position 200,473,672 of record NC_051157.2, on the reverse strand, counting down.
CGTGATCAAGCTGGTGCTTTCACTGAGCTGATCCGGCTGCTTACTTCCCTCCCATTCTCGCTCACTTTGATGCATCAGCTCCAAGAGAAGTCCGTACCGATGCCAGCGACCACGGTATTGGAGCTATCCTGGCCCAGAAACAACCAGGACAAGAAGGTGTTATTGCTTACGCCAGCCGCCTTCTTTCCCCTGCTCAGTGCAAATATTCTATCACGGAGCGCGAGTGTCTGGGTCTCGTTTAGGCAGTGGGAAAATTCCGCCCCTATTAGTACGGCCGGCAATTCACACTCATCACTGACCACCACGCTCTGTGTTGGCTTTTTTCCCTGAAAGATCCTTCTGGGCGCCTTGGCCGCTGGGCTCTGCGCCTTCAGGAATACAACTACTATACAAGACCGGCCGGTTACACCAAGATGCGGACTGCTTGTCGCGCCATCCTGTCGACCCACCTGATGTTTGTATGGCCGACATTCATGTCACCGTTCTCTTTTTGAGTGCTTTTTACGATATCGGAGCGGAACAACGCCGGGACGACTTCTTAAAAGACCTTATTCACCGGCTGACTTCAACGACGCCCGACCCTTCCCTTCGAATGTTTGAACTCCACGATGGCATATTGTACCACTGTTCCATGCGCCCTGACCGACTCTTAGTTGTCCCTTCGCATCTGTGCCGGACTGTTCTCGCCCAGCTTCATGATGTGCCGACTGCCGGTCACCTTGGCGTGTCACGGACTTACGACCGCGTTCGTCGGCGCTTTTTTTTTTTTGCCTGGTCTTTACCGTGACGTCTTCCGTTACATCGCTGCGTGTGACCTTTGTCAACGACAAAAAAAGCCGACCACACTCCCTGCTGGCCGCCTTCAACCACTTGACGTGCCATCAGAACCCTTCTTTCGTGTAGGCATTGATCTTTTAGGCCCCTTTCCTTCGTCTGTTTCGGGAAATAAGTGGATTGCTGTAGCCACAGACTACGCCACCCGATACGCAATCACACGGGCTCTTCCGCCAAGCTGTGCAACCGATGTCGCCGATTTCCTATTAGAAAACATCATCCTTCACCATGGTGCCCCTCGACAACTCCTCACCGACCGAGGCCGCTACTTTCTTTCTAAAGTTGTTAATGACATTCTACACTCGTGCGCGACTAAACTCAAACTTGCTACTGCTTACCATCCACAAACGAATGGTCTAAACGAGCGTTTAAACCGGACCCTTACTGACATGCTGTCCATGTCGCCGCTGAACATCACGACTGGGACATTGCATTACCATTCATTACATTTACCTATAATTCTCGCCACGATACCGCAGGCTTCTCTCCATTATTCATCTTGTTTGGCCGTAATCCTACGCTACCTTTCGACACCCTTCTGCCTGATAACCTGCATTTCACATCAGAGTACACCCGGGACGCCACACTCCTGGCACAAGAGGCACGCCATATTGCCCGACGTCGACTTGCGGACTCGCAGGAAAATCAGCGGCGCTTATATGACACCCGCCATCGTGACGCCCACTACAAGCCGGGCGCCCTGGTTCTCCTTTGGTCTCCGTCGCGACGCGTTGGCCTCTCGGAGAAGTTTCTTTCAGGCTACTCTGGCCCTTACCGCGTCTTGCGTCAAGTAACCGATGTAACCTACGAAATCGCCCCTCTTGACCCCACCGTGGCTCAGCCTCCTTCGGATGTAGTCCACGTCGCGCGTCTTAAGCCGTATCATTCGACCGCCTCCTAACCAGCACCGGGTCGGTGCTTCAGCCGCCGGGGGTCATGTGACAAAGCGATGAAGAAGACGTTTTGAGATGACTTGAAGAAGACGACGCTCTGGACTTCGCGAGCTATGATCTTGTCAGCCGCTGCCATTCTTGTAAATACAGTATAAATATAATTCTTAATTCTTTTCCCCGTGGAAGGGGGTTTAGTAGCGTCGGACGGCAGGAGGAAGAATTGCACGACGGGCACGAAGACAGTCTCAGCCGGCGTCAGCAGCTCGCGATCTACGCTCGCACCTCCAGCCAAGACAGAGTCCCACTGCTGCGGCCGTTGCTTCATCCCCACTACATTACCCCGGCGGCGAAAGGAAGCCATCCTGGCGACTCAGGGCGACGTGAGCACAAGGGGGTCATGGATCCATGTAAGGGGGTCAAGGATGGAACAAGGCCGCAGGAATCTATATTAGGTCCATTATTATTTCTTATTTACATTATAAGTATAAGGGGATTTATAGGGGTTCGTAGCGACAGCCGGTCGTAGGATGCACCGAGCCCAGTCCTCTCGCTCGAGCTTCTGCTGCGCGCTTGATGCTGCCGATGCTGCTGACTCTGCGTCGACGTTCGTCATCTTCCTTACAAGGGCCCCGCGGAAATAAAGGAGCCATCCTGGCGACTTAGTTGTCCGGAAGGACGATGGAAAGGTGATACGGCTTGAGGCGCTGAACGTGAACGACTTCACGGTTCCGACGTCGCATGTCGGACGGCGGCGTGAGCGGCTTTACCAGGTAATTAACGGGTGATGTTCTCTCGAGAACGCGGTATGGCCCGTCGTACTTAGGAAGGAGTTTTGAAGCGAGCCCAGGCGTGTGGTGTGGCACTAACAACTAGACGAGGGCACCCGGGAGAAAATTGGGAGCCGAGTTTCGGGCGTTGTGAACGGCTTTTTGACGGTTCTGGTCGTCTGAGGTGAATTGGCCGGCCAGCTGGCGACATTCTTCGGCTTGTCTGGCTGCTTCCGAGATCGGCAGGCATTTGAATAGGTCCGGCCGGTAGGGCAGAATGGTGTCGATTGTGTGCGAAGGATGACAGCCGTAAAGAAGGTAAAAGGGTGAGAATCCGGTAGTGGCCTGAGTCGCGGTGTTGTAGGCGTAGGTGACAAACGGAAGAACTAGGTCCCAATTAGAGTGATCAGGTGAGACGTACATCGCGAGCATGTCACCAAGAGCTCGGCTGAAGCGTTCCGTGGTACCGTTAGTCTGTGGGTGATAGGCAGTGCATTTACGATGAACAATAGCGCATGCAGCAAGCAGTTGTTCGATGACTTCAGATAAGAAGGTGCGGCCTCTGTCGCTTAAAAGTTCACGTGGACCTCCATGACGAAGGTGAAAACGGCGTAGTATGAAATTGTCGACCTCCTGCGCTGTAGCATTTGGTAGAGCAGCAGTCTCCGCATAACGTTTTAAGTGATCTACCGCAACGATGATCCACCTGTTGCCGGTAGGAGTCAACGGAAGTGTCCCGTAGAGATCTATGCCCACGCGATCAAAGGGTCGGGATGGGCATTGTAAAGGCTGGAGTTCACCGGCGGAGTTGTGCGGTGGCGCTTTGCGGCGTTGGCATTCATGACAAGAGCGGACGAAGTTGCGAACGAAATTGTACATTCCCCGCCAGTAATGGCGGTGTCGTCTTTCGTAGGTCTTGAAGACTCCCGCGTGGCCACACTGAGGGTCGACGTGGAACGAGGAGCAAATCTCTGATCGCAAGGTTCGCGGAATGACGAGTAACCATGTGCGACCCTCTGGGGCGTAGTTCCGGCGATACAGTAGCTGGTCTCGAATCGCAAAATGAGGAACTTGGCGACGAAGCGTTCGTGACGCTGGAACTTTCGACGTATCCGATAGAAGGTCGAACAGAGATGCAGTCCAGGGATCATCACGCTGTGCAGCAGCGATGGTGTCAAAGTCCAGAGATGACAATGTGCACTCGCAGGAGGAGTCGTGACTGGCCTTCGGGGGAAGCGGTGATCGGGATAGCGCGTCAGCGTCGGAGTGCTTTCGCCCGGAACGGTAAACCACGCGGATGTCATATTCTTGAATTCGCAATGCCCAGGGGGCAAGGCGGCCCGAATGGGTCTTTGAGCGTCGACAGCCAACATAGTGCGTGGTTGTCGGTCACTACGTGAAAAGATCGGCCGTATAAATATGGGCGAAACTTGCCAAGCGCCAACACAATGGCCAAACACTCCTTTTCTGTTACGCTGTAATTGGCCTCCGCCTTGGTTAACGTGCGACTCGCGTATGCGACGACGTATTCTGTGTGGCCAGGTTGACGTTGTGCCAACACAGCACCAAGGCCTACACCACTTGCGTCAGTATGAAGTTCGGTTGGCGCTTGAGGGTCAAAATGGCGAAGAATGCGTGGCGTCGTGAGAAGACGGCGCAAGGTTGTGAAGGCGTCGTCACACTCTGGAGACCATGATGAGAGATCTCTAGAGCCCCCAAGGAGCTCCGTGAGAAGTGATATATTTGACGCAAAGTTTCGAACGCCTCGCCGAAAGTAAGAACAGAGGCCGATGAAATTGCGTAGCTCTTTGATAGTGGTAGGTTTTGGGAACGCAGTAACAGCACGTAGCTTCTCGGGATCCGGGCGAACGCCCTCTTTTGACACGACATGGCATAAAATTGTGAGCTGACGAACAGCAAATCGACATTTCTTCAGGTTAAGTTGCAACCCGGCGTTGGTCAAGCAAGTGAGTACGTGCTGGAGGTGGAGCAGGTGCGTTGCGAAATCAGGGGCGAACACCACAATGTCGTCAAGATAGCAAAGACAGATATTCCATTTGAGGCCACGCAGAACATTATCCATCATTCTTTCGAACGTAGCAGGTACGTTGCAAAGTCCGAAAGGCATGACAGTGAATTCATACAAGCCGTCTGGTGTAACAAATGCAGTTTTCGGGCGATCGGCCTCTGCCATCGGAACCTGCCAGTAGCCTGACCGCAAATCCAGCGAAGAAAAGAACTCGGCTCCCTGCAAACAGTCCAGAGCATCATCGATGCGTGGTAATGGGTAGACGTCCTTTAGTGTGATCTTGTTCAACCGTCGAAAATCAACACAGAAGCGGATGGAACCATCTTTCTTCGTGACGAGTACCACGGGAGAGGCCCATGGGCTCTGTGAAGGTTGAATGACGCCCCGACGAAGCATGTCATCGACCTGTTCTGCAATGATGCGACGTTCCGTAGCAGACACGCGATATGGTCTTTGTCGCAGCGGTGAGTGAGAGCCAGTGTGGATGTGATGCTCGACTGTCGATGCACGGCCAAGAGATGTTTGCGCAACGTCGAAAGAACGGTGGAAGTGCTGAAGGAGTGCGAGAAGTTGAGATCGCTGCGAATGTGTCAGATCGACATCGATGAATGGGCTGAACACATCTGTCCATGCTGAGTCGGCTACGGAGAGGGCACTCAGTTCATGAACGGCAGTAGAAGGCATTTTGTCGAGGACGGAGACAATTCGGGTTGAATCAACCGACTCGACGTAACCAAGGCCTTCGCGGCGGAGCAGTGATAGCAGCGACGAAAGATGATTGTAAACGGGCATCGTGCTGACACCGGCGGCGAGGTCAAGAGCTGCAAAGGGCAAAGGAAGCGCTTTTCGGGTAACAAAGTGATGAGAGGGTATGAATAAGACCTTCCCGTCGGATATAGCACTACACGAGACTAGTACGAATGCTGAAGAGCACGGGGGAATACAGGTGTCTTCTTGCACGAGAAGTTTAGCGGCAGGATGAGCATCGACCGAGGCCAGGTCACCAAGGTGGGAAAGTTCAATCTCAGCCCGAGTGCAATTTATGATGGCATTTTGGCGTGAGAGAAAATCCCATCCTAGAATAACGGTGTGGGAGCACGATGAAAGAACTATGAACTCAATCGTGTATAAAACGTCCAGTATAGTTACACGGGCTGTACAAGCAGCGGTAGGGCGAATGGGTTGAGCACTTGCCAGTTCAAAGCGACAATCCAGACAGAGAAGTCGTCACTTTACCAATCAAGTGGCAAAACCTGGCATCCATAACTGAAATAGCGGCACCGGTATCGACGAGGGCGACTGTAGCGACATCTTCGACAAACACATCAATGACAATGGCAGGTAAAGGAGGAGGACTTCGGCATGTCGACACTTGCGCATTTCTTGTCTCATGAACTGCGTCGTCTAGTTTCCCTCTTCGTTAGAGACGGGTCGCTGACGCATAGGGGAAAGCGATCGGCGACGTGGGGAGGGTGACCGGAAGCGTTCGAAGCGAGGACGACGATCAGTCTGGGAGCGAGGTGGTGATGGATCGAAGAGTCCGTAAGGCGCACTCGGATCGGGCGGCACATAGGACGCTCGTCAATCGTCATTGAACGCCTGCGATCGGTGGCGGCAGAACCTTGCGACGTGACCAGGATACCTGCATGCAAAGCATATAGGCCGATTGTCCGGCGTACGACACGGGTTAGCGTCGGCAGTGCTGGTCCAGGGAGCGGGAGGAGGAGGGCAGTGCACAGGCTGCTGGAAACGTGGTACGGGCGCACTGCGAGGGGCCATTACAGCAACCGCAGCATAAGTTAACGGTGTAACCACGGCATCCTGCTGGTGAACAGCTGGCAGCGCTTTCGTGACCTCTTCATGGATCACATTACGGAGAGGAGACGGCAAAGTGCTGGCAGACTCCGGAGTGATGGACACCAGAGACAGCTGTCGTGCGACTTCTTTGCGGACGAAATCTTTGATTTGGGCTATCGGGGAGGCTTGTTCGGGGCCGGTGGTCAGGCTGCAGAGTGACGCCGCATTAGGTGTGGGATGTCGCCTTGTCAGAGCTCGCTGCTTACTCAATTCATCATAGCTCTGGCACAAGCTGATAACGTCGCCAACAGTGCGCGGGTCCTTGGCCAGAAACATCTGGAACGCGTCATCATCGATTCCCTTCATGACGTGCTTAATCTTTTCCGCTTCCGTCATGGCAGCGTTCAAGCGCCTGCACAAATCGAGGACGTCTTCTATATAGCTGGTGAACGTCTCACCCGTGTCCTGTGCGCGTGTACGCAAACGCTGCTCGGCTCGGAGTATCCTGACGGCGTGTCGGTCATATACTTCGGTAATCGACGTCTTGAACGCCGACCACGTTCGGATATCCCTCTCATGATTCCTGAACCAGAGACTGGCGACGCCCGCAAGATAGGATACGTAAGCCAGCTTGTCCGAGTCATTCCATTTGTTGTGAACGCTCACCCGTTCATAAGATGGCAGCCACACTTCAACGTCTTTGTCGTCGGTTCCGCTGAAGATGGGAGGTTCCCGCTGGCGAACGGTGCCAGCGCAAGGGACGGGTGGCGATGGAAGAGTCTGCTGGTCGACGTCCGGCATGGCAGAGGGTAACGTCCGCGAACGAAGTTCCAGGATGGTAGAGTGGAACGTTACCCAGCACGGCTCCACCACTTATAAAGGGGATTTATTGGGGTTCGTAGCGACAGCCGGTCGTAGGATGCACTGATCCCAGTCCTCTCGCTCGTGCTTCTGCTGCGTGCTTGATGCTGCCGATGCTGCTGACTCTGCGTCGACGTTTGTCATCTTCCTTACAACATAAATGATATTGTAGAGATAGATAGTTCCGCTCAAGTTATAATGTATGCGGATGATACTAATATGTTCTCTTCACAAGATCTACTGACACTAGAAAGTTCTGTAAATAACTACCTTACGCACCTATCAAACTGGTTAAGAAGAAATAGATTACGGTTAAATGCCTCAAAAACAACATATGTCATATTTCGTCCGGTAAATAAACCTTTACATAACAAACTTAGCGTCAAATTTGAGAGCACTTTAATAAACCAAGTTCAAAAGCAAAAATTTCTCGGGGTTCCGTTTAAGGAAGACCTGAGCTGGTCTGTAGACATAAAGAGCTTAAGTATGGAACTAGCCCGTACAGTTGGATGTCTATGCAAGATATCTCAGCTCATACCTCTCTGGCTAAAAAAAGAATCTTTATTTTCCCCTCTTTTACTCCAAGTTAACTTATGGTTTATTGGTGTGGGGGACCACTCTGCAACATAATTACGATAAACTCATTACTTTACAAAAAAGTGTTGCGGTACTTTGAGTGTTTTCATGGAAATGTGCAGGATTTAATAACAGCTCCTCTGTTCAAGAAACACAGCATCGTCGGGGCGGACGAGTTATATTATTTAAAAGTTTTGCAAGAAATACACCAGAAGAAGCTTTACGAAAATTGTGGCACTGAAAACGCTCAATATCTTTTAAGGCACCAAAAACATCGAACACCAAAAATTAGAACAAACTATGAAAAGCAAACAATGACCTATCAAATACCTGCCATCTTAAACAAATTTGAAGGAATGTTAAAGTTCGAATGTACATCACGTGTATTTAAACGCCATGTTATAGAAACATTGTTGTCCTCTGGTATAAAGTGCAATCAGAACTAAGCATTTGTTTGTAACACAGAAAGTGATCTGTAAATCTTGTCTTGTGTCCCTTTTATTGTGTATATTGAATCAATGTTATCTATTATGTGAGAGGTTTTCACGATGCACAAGTGAAAGGAATCTTGTTTTTTTATTTAATTGTATGTAAATTTGGATAGTGTCATGCAATGCATGATCTGTTGTGTTTACTACTGAACAAGCGACACGTTCTCGTTGTTATAGGACGTTGCAAAATGTCCTGTTATATAACTTTTATTTGTCAACGCAATTTTATTGTCAATGTTTGGTTCAGCATATTTTTTCCCATGATTTGTAAGTGAATCACTCTGAACTGTTTGGGCTGAGGCCTCGTCAGGCATAAACTGCCTTTAGCTTCTGTTCCGGTTATGTGTTGTCGCTGCGAAACTGAAATAAATAAAAAAATGATATGGCTTTAGGCGGCTCACGTGGACCACCTGGCGGCCAAGACGACGCTTGTCGGAGGTTGAGTTGAGCGGCTCAATAACATAGGTGACTGAAGATAGGCACTCGATGACGCGATAGGGGCCTTGGTACTTGGGGCCAAACTTAGGAGTCAGGCCAGGGGAATGAAACGGTATGCGGAGCCCTACGAGGGAGCCGACGGCGAAAACTTGTTCAGTCAGATTGCGGTCATGGCGATCTTTCTGGAGTGCTTGGTTGTCTGAAGTAAATGAACGGGCCAGCTGACGACACTCTTCAGCATATTGAGCGATTTCAGAAACTGGGCTGAATTCAGAGACGTCCAGACCATACGGCAAAATGGTGTGGGGAGGGGTGCATGCATCGCGGCCATATAAAAGAAAGAATGGGGAAATCCGGTGGTCGACTGTGTCGCGGTATCATACGCGTATGATACTGCGATACCGTACGTCTCCCAGCGTTCGGTTGAAGCGCTCTGTTATCCGTTGGTCTGTGGGTGGTAGGCTGTAAACGTGCGGTGAACTGTACGGCATGAACGAAGGAGCTCCTGAAGGACATCGGATAAAAACGCACGCCCTATGTCGCTCAGTAGCTCGCGTGGTGCGCCATGGTGGAGGACGAAATGACGCAAGATGAAGTTCGCAACATCACGAGCACCAGCCGAAGGAAGCGGGGCTGTTTCCGCGTACCTCGTTAGGTGGTCCACTGCGACGATGACCCATCTGTTACCAGCGGCAGAGCACGGAAGTGGGCCATAAAAGTCGATTCCGACACGGTCGAAGGGTCGTGCAGGACACGGTAAAGGCTGCAGGAGTCAGGGCGAATGGGAAAATGGTTTCCGTTGTTGACACAATTGGCAAGACCGAATGTATTTTCGAACATAGGTATATAGTCCACGCCAGTGATAACGTTGGCGGAGCCGCTCATACGTTTTCAGCGCACCAGCGTGAGCATGCTGGGGGTCAGCATGAAAGTATGCGCAGATATCGGACCGCATGTGGCTAGGGATGACAGGCAGCCATTGACGGCCATCCGGTCGATAGTTGCGACGATATAATAGTTCGTACCGTATCGCGAAATGCGTGGCTTGGCGGCGAAGTGCACGTGGGTGTGCAGAAGTTGGCGGTGCGGAAAGAACATTCAGGAGAGAGGCGATCCAGGGGTCTTTTCGCTGTTCAGATGGCATGTCTGTGGAGGTGAGAGCAGCCAAGGGAAAGGCACCAGTTGATTGCGGCTCTTCAGCCGATTTCACGGGAGATCGGGAGAGCGCATCAGCGTCAGAGTGCTTTCGCCCCGATCGGTATACCACGCGAATATCAAATTCTTGCAGGCGAAGAGCCCAACGTCCAAGGCGACAAGAAGTATCCTTCAGGGAAGCCGACCAACACAGAGCGTGATGTTCAGTCACCACGTTGAAAGTGTGGCCGTATAAGTATGGCCGAAACTTACTTATTGCCCACACAATCGCCAGACACTCTTTTTCGGTTACTGAGTAGTTGGATTCCGCCTTGGTGAGGGCACGGCTAGCATAAGCTACAACATACTCAGAAAATCCTGGTTTGCGTTGCGCGAGTACTGCACCAAGACCGACACCGCTGGCGTCCATGTGTACTTCGGTTGGCGCAGTCGGGTCGTAGTGGCGTAGAATGGGTGGTAAGGTAAGCAGATGCCGTAATGTAGTGAAGGCGTCGTGGCAGGCTTGAGTCCAATTTGATAGGTGACCAGGGCGAGCAAATAGCTTCGTAAGCGGTGTCATGGTGGAGGCAAAGTTCCGGACAAAGCGACGAAAATACGAGCATAAGCCCACAAAGCTGCGTAGTCCTTTAATGTAGTCGGCTTAGGAAACTCCGCAACGGCGCGAAGTTTGTCAGGATCAGGAAAAATACCGTGTTTTGACACTACATGACCCAGTATGGTGAGCTGGCGAGCCCCGAAGTGATACTTCTTCAGGTTGAGTTGAAGGCTTGCGTTGGTAAGGCACTGGAGAATCGTGCGCAGACGGGCGAGATGTGTAGCCAAATCGGGGGCGAACACGATGACGTCATCGAGATAGCAGGGACAGATCTGCCATTTGAGACCGCGTAAAACGCTGTCCATCATTCGCTCGAATGGTGCAGGCGCATTGCAAAGTCCAAATGACATCACTGTGAATTCGTATAGGCCATCTGGTGTGACGAACGCGGTCTTTGGACGGTCACACTCGACCATTGGGACTTGCCAATAACCCGAACGCAAGTCGAGCGATGAGAAGAATTCGGCGCCTTGTAGAAAATCGAGGGCGTCGTCTGTGCGAGGAAGAGGGTAAACATCTTTTCTAGTAATTTTGTTGAGACGCCGCTAGTCCACAAAAAACCTAATGGAACCGTCTTTCTTCTTGACCAACACAATGGGGGATGACCAAGGACAAGAGGAAGGCTCGATGACTCCACGCTGAAGCATGTCGTTAACTTGTTCCGTAATTATACGACGCTCCGCTGGTGATACGCGGTAAGGGCGCTGGCGCAAAGCGGTGTTGGTTCCGGTGTCAATTCTCTGAACGGTGTTCGTTCGACCTAATGATGCCTGAGGGATTTCAAAAGAGCTTCTAAACTCGTTGAGAAGGGAAACAAGCTACGCACGTTGATCCGGAGCGAGGTTACTGTCGATGGCAGGGGAAAATACATCCGAGGACACATCATTGGATGCAAGGTGAGGTGTCAGCGCGTTCAGCTCAGGGTTCGGATTGGGCTCGTAGGAATCCATAGGCACGATAACATCACCGCTGACTGACTGAACGTGGCCAAGCATCTCATTACGGCGCAACGTTATAGGGCATGAGGTAGCGTTGGAGATAAGTATTCCGGAGGCATCCTGGTGAAGTGCTAGGACGGCAAATGGCAGAGACGCATGGTGGCGGCGACTGAATACGTCATACGGCGTGAACAGAACTGTAGTTTCAGTAAGGGCAGCACAGTAAACAGTAACAATGACGGCACTGAGAGGGGGCAGGTCAGTGTCAGCAGCCACGACAAGCTTGTCGACACCAGACACGGGCATATGGACAGAAGGTACATCGCCTAATACAGACAGTTCAACCTGAGCGTGAGCGCAGTCTATAACGGCGTGATGGCGCGACAAGAAATGCCACCGAAGGATCACATCATGAGAACACGAAGTCAACACAATAAACTCAATGTTGTACAGTACGTCTCCAATGACGACCTGCAATCAGATGGATTCGCTGTGCGCTTGCAGTACTGAGAGAAAACGCTGTAGGTGGCGTTGTGACTTTACGAAGTGAGCGGCAAAGTTTCTGACTAATGACAGATATAGTGGCACCGGTATCGACGAGCGCAAGAGTTTGTATACCTTCAACAAAAACTTCAACAACGTTGGCTGGAGACAAGCGAGGACTTGTCCTCGCTTGTCTCCACGGCGACGCAGCTCGTGCCTCCGGAGCTGCGGCAGTCAGTTTTCCGTCTCGGCGGTGGGTCGGCGACGCATAGGTGACAAAGAACGGTGGCGTGGCGAGGGTGAGCGACCGGAAGCAAAGGGTTGAAAGTCGGAGTGAGGCTGGGGGTCTCGTGCGTATACCTCAGGTGGCGCGTCTTGTGGAGTGTAGTATTGGGGGCGGAATGAATAGTCGCGGTAACTTGGTATCCCTAGGCAGCCGCGAAGCGCCTACGACAGAAGCGTGCTACGTGACCGGGAATTCCGCAAACGTAACATATCGGTCGATTGTGAGTAGTGCGCCACGGGTTGACGACGTGCTGCTGTGCACCAGGGAATGGTGCCGGCGGTGGCTGTTGCAAAGGTGGAGGGGCCACCACTGGCAGTCGACGCGGAGGCATTGCAGCGGCAGCCGCATAAGTGAGTGGTGCGGCAACAGATGTCGGCTGAGAGGCGGACGGCAGCACCTCGGAGACCTGCTCCTGAATGACTTGTCTGAGTGACGGCGCGAGATTGTGTGTAGGAACTTCTGGGGTCGGCAGATACGGTAAACACGAGATCTGCCGTGCCACTTCCTCACGCAGATACTCTTGGATTTGCGACAGTAGCGTCTCGTGGTAACCTCCGATGGTTAAAGCGGCGAGGGAATCATCTGGTGTTGTCGGCCGCCGCATTAAGACACGTTGCTTACGGAGCTCGTCAAAGCTCTGGCACAAGGAGTAAGCTCATCTACCGTGCGTGGGTCCTTTGCCAGCAGCATTTGATGGCGTCGTCGTCAATGCCTTTCAAGATCTGCTTTATCTTCTCCTGCTCAGGCATAGACGGATTCAGGCGCTTGCACAAGTCAATGACGTCTTTTATGTAAAAAAGTTTCGCCTTGCTGCTGCGCACGTCCGCGGAGGCGCTGTTCGGAGCGGAGCTTGCGTACGGCGGGGCGGTCGAACACGTCCGCGAAGCGTTTCTTGAACTCACTCCATGTAGCGAAGTCGGCTCTTGGTTGTGGTACCACAGGCTTGCGACGTCTTTCAGATAGAATGACACATTCTGCAGTTTCGACGGGTCGTCCCACTTATTGTTGCCGCTCACCTTTTCGAATGTGGCCAGCCAATCTTCCACATCGTGGTCATCTGTGCCACTAAAGAAGGGAGGGTCACGCAGGCGCAGCGCGCTGGTTAGGACGACCTGCAGAGATTGGGTGGTGGCTTGTTGGGTGATTTCGTCAGGCATTGTCGGGGCAGGTGGTAGCGACCGACTTCGGAGTTCCAGGTTTGCAGACCCAGCACCTCCACTACTTTGGAAGGGGGTTTATTAGCGTTGGACGGCAGGTGGAAGTATTGCACCACGGGCACGAAGACAGCCTCATCCGGCGTGAGCAGTTCGCGATCTACGCTCGCACCTCCAGCCGAGACAGAGTCCCACTGCTGCGTCCGTTGCTTCATCCCCACTACACCCGTAACAATATTAATGTCCACTGCAGGACGAAGGCCTCTCCCTGTGATCTCCAATTACCACTGTCTTGCGCTAGCCGATTCTAACTTTCGCCTGTGAATTTCCTCACTTCATCACCCCACCTAGTTTTCTGCCGTCCTCGACTGCGCTTCCCTTCTCTTGGTATCCATTCTGTAGCTGTAATGGTCCACCGGTCATCCACCCTACGCATTACATCGCCGGCCCAGCTCCCAGAGAATAATACTAAAATAGAAACATTTTTATTATTGAAACCTGAACAAACAAGAACTAACAACATACAAGGAGTTGCAGTAGTGATATTATACATAACAAGATAACTAAACGACTGGGTAAATAAAAAAATACTACAAAGTGATCCATGAAAGCATATGACCTTTGTTTTATATACTTGTACAGACAATAATTGGAGATAGAGATGAGGCATGTTCGATATCGATAGGAAGCTAGTTCCACTGCATTAAACTAACGAACCCGACATTCTGTTGTCGACAGTTGCAATGAGTAATGAGCAATAACACGTTATACAAACAAGCAAATCTTAAATATATTAGTTGATTAGGTGATTCCGACCAAATATTAACGATAGATTAGATTTAGATATCATGTTAACTACTATAAAGGCAAGATGATATGTGATAAAATGTTTAATGGGTAATGTATCAAGTTCTAAAAATGGACTCAAGTGCGCATTGTAAAAAATGTAATTATATAGTACGAAGTGCTTGGTATTGCACGTACGGTAGATGCGCTAACTGACAAGAATAAGTAAGGCCTCATGACGATGTGCAGTAATTAATGAGACTGTGTAAGAAAGCATAGTAAAGCGCAAGTATGGCAGGAAGATTGAAACAGTAGCGAACTTTTAGGAGTATCCTAATGCCTTACACGCCGCGGTGACTCAGCGGCAATGGCGTTGTGCTGCTAATCACAAGGTGGCGGGATCGAATCCCGGCCGCGGCGGCCGCATGTGGATGGGGGTGAAATGCAAAAACGCCCATGCCCTGTGCATTGGGGGCACGTTAAAGATGGTGGTTCCGGGTTATTCCGGAGTCCCGGAGATTATGCCTAGTCCCCTACTATGGCGTGCCTCATAATCAAATCGTGGTTTTGGTAGGTGAAACCACAGAATTCAGTTTAAAAATCGTATGCCTTTAGCGTTTTTTTGTTAGGATAATAATATGGTATCTTTATTTTAAGCTGCTAAATTACATGACGCTACACACTAAACATTTTAATACCCTTAAGGGTGTAAATCGGTTTCTCGCCAGACGGACACCCTAAGGGTGCTGTTGCCTACACCCTACAGTTGGTGTGCTATTATAGCACCCTAGAGAAAGGGTGTCCAGCAAAAACCATGAAGGGTGTTAGGGTGTTAGTCCACATTAACACCCATTTTCATGGGTGTTGGAATGGTGTACACCCTTTTATTTCTACAGTACACGGAAAGCAGGCTCAGCTTTACATGCCTTGAATTACGACTATATAGAGCGATCCACGCATAACTCGTGTGTTCTCGTGGTTCAAGTTCAGCTACCAAACACGGCGTCCGATAGCCAAGCTTGAAACTAAGATGGGCATACACAACATTTATACGTGTGGATCACAATAAATATTAGTAATTCAGGGCCAAACCTGTCTTCACTGCACAAATGCAACCTAGGAAATTCTGTACTTCTGAGCGTGTATATCTACATCAATGGTTACCATTTGCATATCCATATATTATCTAATACCGACCAGCAAGACATCATACTGAATTTTCAAGGAAAGTAAATATATTTATTCCATGCTAGAATACATAAATACATAATACATAAATACCAACCTAAAACGCGCTATCACCAAACACATCTATAAGTATACGAAAATTTGCATTTCCTACAAAAGTATGTTTTTTTAATATAACTTGTCAAATCTGTTCTATATACAGGTTGTTTCAGTTAACTTGGGCCAAACTTTCAAAATATGCAAATGCTCCGTAGGTGGACAGAACCATGGTAATGTTTTTTGCTGTCGCTTGGAGATAGACTTATAACAACAGAAAGCTGAGCTAGTTGGTACTGATTGATAATGTAAAAAAGGTAAGGCGGGCACACACGGGCGCAAGAGAAGTGGACAACACGAACGCTAGACTATTTATGAACTGAAGGAAGCACTGACGCGAAAAAAGAGAGAAGGCACAAAACTCATCTGGGCATGATGAGTTTGACAAAACTGCATGCGCAGATGAGTTTTGTGCCTTCTTTCTTTTTTTGCCTCAGTGCTTCCTTCAGTTGATAGTCGGCGTTCGTGTTGTCCATTTCTCTTGCGCCCGTGTGTGCACGCCGTAGCTTTTTTACATTATGGAGATAGACTATTTTCGTATTCTACCTATTTAGATAATTAGTCTTAAATATTTATTCAACTTCTCAATAATTCTAATTAGATGACAAATGTGAATTAGAAAATTTTATAGACCAACATGAGAAACTCCCGATACAGTTTTCTGCTGCTCAATACCTGCAACACAAAAGTCTTTTTCCTGAGCAAGAAAGGTGCCCGCGAATACACCTAAAGTGCCTCAAGCGGCCAGTCGCACGACAATTTTGCGTGTATTCGCAGGCTTCTTTCACGCTCAGAAAAACAATTTTATGTTGCACGTATTGAGCAACAGAAAGCTGTATTGGGAGTTTCTCGTGTTGCTTTACAATTTTCTCATTGACACTTTTCATGTAATTATAATAAATGAGAAGTTGAATAAATATTTAAGACTAATTATCTAATTAGGCGGAATACAAAAAATAGTGTGAGTATCTCCACGCGACGGCAAACAACGTACATTACCTTGGTTTTGTCCAGCTACGTATCATATGCATATTTTTAAACTTCGGCTTAAGTTAACAAACAACCTGTATATATGGTAACACTGAAAGAGCCCGAGTTTAGTGCCCCTTAAAGGAATACATTTTCAATAATAAATTGCAAGTACGAAAATTCTAGTTTTGAGGGCCTTGAAAAAATGTCTATTGCAAAGGTCTATCAGGGAAGTATATGAAATGCAGAGCAAGTGCACAAGAAACACACCTGTTATTTTGTACACCAATGTCATGGCAAATCATTGTGAAAAGCTCCTTTGGAAAGTCGGTATAAAGCTTGACTGGCGAACATTTTTGATATACTGAAACAATATATGTTCCACACATGAATTGCTTTAAGTAAGTTTTGAGCCAGGAGCATCATTATGAATTTTCGCTCCTCAACATGGTTACTTAGCCCAAAATTTTTTCCCTGCCTAAATCATTTTTCTTCAAATTTAAATAGGAGAATTCTCTGAGCTAAAAAGGCTGTGTAGCAGATTTTCCAATTACAATTCTGGTGTCTTTGATTTTTTGTAATGCGAAGGCACTGCATGGTCTGTTATAAAATATGTTGCTTGAAATTGTTTTTTTTTCTACTGCAAGACAAAAGCCTAAATATTCCTTATTTATTACTGTTTAGGTGCAAATTGCCGTATCAATGGGGGCCTTATAAAAACAAAGGACTGTTTATTAAAGTACTCTGTTGGCGCCATGCGGATGAAGTTTATATACGTGGACTATTTCAAATTATTTGTAATTGGTGCGGTAAAGGAAGATTAGGGGTTGTAGCATGTGAGTACATAAATTAACAAATAATGTTTATTAAATCAGCCATACTCTGCTTACTGAATGAAGCTTCAAATGTGTGAGTTCACATTTTTTAAACACAGGCCGTCATGCATCAGCCAGTCATGCATAAATAAATGTTAAACATCACGCTTAATATTCTCCAACAAGAAATGATTGCATCAAACAGTGTAAAAATAATAAACACCATATATTAGTTGATTAAAATTAGAATAAAGTGTATACGTTTGAGCTGTAAAAATGTAATTTATGCAGAAACTCACTTTAGCTTTCATAAAAGCGAGAATACCGTTCGCGGTTAACCACAAGGAACAGGGACTCCACTGTCTGAGCACATTGACCAATAAGTGCAGCGGGTGGCTATGCTGGAATCCTACTTCCTGCATTAGCAAAATAACAACGGAATTATGAGAGTTGACTCTACATTTCATTACGAACCTACACACTGCGAGGAATTTTATATTGCAACAAGCTTCTGAAAACAACACTCCCAATTATTGTGACCGAACACAAGGCACAGCTTAGATAATTGGGAATGACAAATGAAAGGTACGAAAAATTTCCACTTTTCAAGTTTAGAAACCGTGATCACTAAGTCATCGTGAATGCAAAATGGCATACAAGCAAAAATAAATATACAGTAGCCTTTTCCCCATGGAAAAATAACAGCATAACGTATAAAGACACTACTAGCGACATCTCTCAACAATGGGCATTTCTCCAGGAGCATGGATGTGACCGCAATATAAAACTCGCATTATAAAATCTGCAATGTAGCTGTGCTTCAGAAGCACTGCAGCCGAAGACTTCATGGGAGAAGCCACAATAAGACTGCTATGCTTAAGGCATGAGAAAATAGTCGTTTTAACGCAACGTTTATACACTTCGAGACGAACAGCACTATTGTTCAGAGAGAGTGCACAACAGATAAAAATGAAGAAACCCCCAACTGCATTCTCACCTGAGCTGCATTACAGTAGCAAAGCAGTACTTGTATCCAGCCCAACAATCTCCAACTCTCCGCTGCAGTCTATAAGGCCTTTTCTGTATACTTAATTATTTTTATTTATTATTGTGTATTTCTTTACTCATGTTACATGTTACATGTTAGCTTCCTACAAATTACGTGGTCCTTCATATTGTAGCTGCTCAACTAGAGCCTAACCCCCGTATTCACAAACGCACCTCGACTCGACCCTCCACTCGAAATGCTCCTTGAGGGCGGCTTTTCATTTCACAAATCGCCCTCCACTCGAAACGCGCCTTGAGTGAAGGAAACCTCGAGCGTTTTACTCGAGAATCTCAAGGTAGCCCCGCAGCTACCTTGAATCGCTCCTTGGGTGAAGTTAGTGCGCAAACATGGCTGCGTCGTGATCTGTCGCTCGCCTCGTCGGCTTTTTCAGTTGGACGCCAGTTGCCTCCACAGCTTTTCTTACGTTAACGATGCTGCGCATCTTCAAGGGCATCGTTTTACGGACTGGTGCAATCCTCTGGAGCGCTTCGGCAACGGAGTAATTCTACAGTGGCACCGAGACAGACCGGCCGTCCTGTCAAGAAGACTGCCAGCTAGTGCAGTGACCTGTCGTCTTATTACGTGCATGAGTCAGTTGATGACCTGCATACGTGTATTCTTCGTGCGAGTGCTCCGAATCTACTATCAGCGCCAGTGCCGTGTTTCTCGCGGGGGATCATACAAAGCAGCACGATTTGAAATGCTGCACGATACATAACTGCGGCGCACTTCGAACCTATGAAACAACTGCGAAGATTCCTGCCGTTAGTGGGTGCCTGTGTGTTTGATTGCTGGATGCCGGTCTGGCTGCGCGAGCGCCGGAATTCGCTCCGCCTGAGCGGTTTGTACTCGTGTGCATCACTTACTACGCTATTCCATGGACGGCGTAGCGTACCACAGCAAGGCGAGCATCTCTAAAAACGACCAGGTGCGTTCACTTTTCTGCTTCTCTATAATTTCATGCAGTTAGTTGCTATTAGGGAAACCAAAAAAGTATACTGTTCTTTGCGTGGGACGTGTGACAGTAGCTGTTATTTACAGTCGTTAGCAATTATTACGTGATCCTTGCTTCAAAATATTTAGTTTAATTAACTTATGCTTATGAACATCCAAGCCGAACGAGGAAGTGAGCAACCGTGAAATGGTTTTCATAATTATACCTGCACGTATACAGAGGGAATGTAATATTTTATTCCAATACAAAACATTGAATAACAATACAACAGAGGATAGTTTGTGTACATCACATTATCTTTATTGTAATAAAAAAAGCTGTAGCAGTTGACTCAGCTCCTAATACAGAAAACGCTAGCAAGTGGTAGCAGATATATGTCACATATATTTGTTGTGCACATTCCACCTATTAGTGAGTGCATTATGTAAGTGTTAGATTGGTGTATGTCGGTCTGGCTGTGCAAACGCCAAACCAGCCTGAAACTGTATCTTTGCAAATATGAATGAAAACAGTCCGAGCTTATCAATGTAAAAAAAAATCGGCTTCCTGAACACAATGAAAATATGTCATGAAAGTATTTACTTCGAAAAGTAAACTGATGAAAACGAATACTCTACCTAAGCTAGTTTTTATGTGCGTTAACATCATTGTATGTTTATAACCAACCCCTTCTCTTATGCAGGAACCAGGCTGCCAACGCAACCACGCAGAGCAACTGCCTTTTCAAGGGTGCTGCGCTTGCGTTGGTGTGCAAGCGGAGAAGAGTGGAGCTCCAGTTAATGTGTCCTGCTGCACTGTAGTCGTTTTCGCACTATTTTGGCTAAAACCTCTATCTTCTTTTTGACATCCTAACAGCTCAAACATCACCACTAAAGGCATTTTGCATACATCTGCCTTCATAGGCACCTAGCAGCTTAAGTCTGTGTTTTTCATCCAGGTTTCTTAAGCCATATTTAATAAAGCAGTCTGTATCACTGAATTATTTCTTGTCAGTCCAAGTGTCAATATCCGAAACAATAAATTAAAATTATCCTCGTCTTTTTGTGTTCTGATAGGATTGCAAAAAGAGCGTGGACTCTGATCCTACAAACACAAGCAGTAGCACTACTGACAAAGCTATTCTAGAATAAAACGCCATCCGTGTTATAGACAGTAGACTAGCAGTGTTCTAGACAGTAGCATACCGTCGGGTGTGGCCACCCGACGGTATGCAGTGGTAAATTCTTACAGAATATACGCTGTTTCAGCTCCGTTTCTAACTTCAGCTTAAACAATAATTATGAAGGCCGGAACAATGAATTTGTTCCATTCGATGCGGATCACAGTTGGCTTCCATGGGGATTGCAGAAGTTCAGTAATTGACCGAGGAACAGAGCGTGTCTTGTGGGATCCCACAACAGGCCAAATGGTGACGCAGACTGTCACAATGGCGTTGCTGAAAAATACAATATAGAGCGCATTACTACCATGAGTTCCGCAAAGCTGAGAACAACCATTAAAATTATGGTATATTTCTGGATGCACACTTGCTCATGCAAAAGTAGCTTCAACATTCCACTAAATGCTAAAGTGCTGCATTACAAACTGTGGGCAGTAAGAAAGCTCACGTCTCAGCCGTAACATTTTATGGGCAACTCATTACTTCGCACATCATTATCATGACTATGCTCTTCAAAACAATAATATATGACTGTTGAAGAGGAATGAAATATGAGTTTGATTTCATTACTGCATAGCTGTTTCATGTTTGCTGTTTTAAGTAACACGGCGTGCATTTCACCATTTTGTCAATGTGGCCAGACATAACATCAATATTATTAATGATAAGTATGAAAAATAAGCACAGACTAACTACCGGGCTGATCAGTCAAGTACTTCCGCAGCACCTAAGTTCTTTCAGGGAAGCGAGATGGTGCATTTCCAATAGGGAGACACCGCATCTATCGATTCTTTCACGTCAGTTGCATGTCTTACCGTGCAACACAGACGTTGATTTTTTTCCCATCAGCTGGTCTTTCGAAGGCCCACATCCTGCAGCAGAATGCCAAAAATGATATGTACAAAGTTCAGTGCAGCTAAGCAACTGAAACGAAAAGACATAGCACAAAAAAATGTGGGCGTTGCGTGAACTTGAAAGCACAGTTTATGGAACCTGCAGGAGATGCTACGACATAGCAGATTGAAAAAGGTAAGACGAACAAACACTAATGCTGGTAATGAACTACTGAGAAGTGAATTTTCGGAAGAATAAAAGATTGCAGAGCGTATATGTGAAGTGAAGCAGCACTGGAAATGCAGGCACCAGAGCTGGTTCACTGACGATATGTGCTACAATTTGAACAAACCGACTAACCACCACGGCTTCTAAAATAAAGTACAGGACTGAAAAACGTTTGTTTCCTTAAAGCTGCTGGAGCTACGCACACAACGATATGCATTCTGCCACATGTATACTACAACAATAAATGAAATGAAACTGCTTCTTCTCTACTGAAATATTTCCTACGCGATAGTGGAATGATCATCGGACACAGTCGTGGAGCGGTGCCTTGTGCATTTATGTTTAAACAACTGAACCGATAACAGATTGTCGCGCCGAATCTCCCACAAGCTCCGTTGCAAAAAAAAAAGGAACGTCTCGCGCAATCTTACGCTGCCTCGAATAGTCTGCTTCGGGTGCTAATGCCCGCAGCATGAACAACTGGAGCCAGTCATGCTTGGATACATCGGCCATGTTTTATTGATAGCGCGGCGGCAACTTCACGAGAACCGTAACACCGTAATATGCTTCCACGCAGAAACTGCCCACTCACCCTTATTTTTTGTCCTGTTGCTTTCAGAAAGCTTTCAGCAGCACATGGTCTTGAAGTTAAGCAAAGCTGCCCATCGGCCGTTCCATGCGTTGCCTCCTTCGAAGTCAATCCGGCTCGATCAAAGTACACACACGGACAATATCATCCATAATAACCACGATTAACAACTGCAACGTGAACCGCAAATTAAGCACAAGGAAACAATGAGCAGCAGACAAATGCGGGCGCAAATTTTCTTATTTCTCAGCCATGCGCCATGCTCAGCTGCTGGGGTGCGATCGTTGCCAGACCTCAAACACAGCTCCCGCTTGATCTATCAGTCGAACGCTAACAGTGGCAGCGCTGCCGAGCTATATTTGTGCATTGCGCCGTGTTGTCATTTGATAACGAAGCCAAATTAACGGAAACACATATCTGTCTTAAATAATTGGGCTTTTGCTAAGCGCATTTAAGAATAGCCTCGATATCAGACGCTTTTCTCGGTCGGTGCACTTCACTCGAGTCAAGGGCGCATTTTCAAGGCGTTCCTTGGCGGAGGAAAAGTGAAGTAGTGTTCATGAAACGCAACGGCGCCTCGAGTGAAGGAACGCTTGTCGCCTCGACTTGGCTGAGTCGAGGAGAAGCGTTGAGTGAAGGCGTGTTTAAGAATATGGGGGTAAAATTTCCTCATGTCTCCTCAAAGCACCATCTTTATTGGATAATATTGTCACGTAGTAGTGACGCTGAAGAAAACAGTCGTAAAACTGTGTACGACGAAACTGGTTGTTTATTGGGCGAACCTGTGCCCACAAAATCAAGGTACACTCAAAGCACAACGATAGCGGCGAACACAGTCGGCGATCGTCGAAAATCTGATCAGCGGCGAAACGCGTCGGCTTTTATACCTGAGTCATCGAAGGTTCTAGATTAATCCCTGATGCCCGCGTGTCTTCCAGAAAGTTCTAGACAATTCGCGTCAGTCATGCAATCAGATAACATAAGCGTCGGTGAAAACAGGCAATGGAAAGAAGCATCGATAACGTTCTAGAAACTTCCGATACAGGCGCGTCCTGCGCCGAGCGATAACGTTTAACATTTGTTAGCCGGTTGAAAGCGGCCACCGGTGAAACATAAACATGTATACGTGTCAATACCCTCCCCTTAAAAAGCATCGTCCCGATGCTACAAACAAATGTGAAAGCGAAAACAAAACCACGCGTAATAAAGAAAAAAAAATAAAGTAACAAAGTACCTAAGTTCGTCAGCGGGCGTAGAAAGGCTTAAGACGCACCACATGGATGACTTCGGGTCGTGCGCGGCGCCGCTGTGATTGCGAAATGCCGTCCGGCACGACCTCATAGTCCAGTGCGCCAATACGTCGGATGATCTTATATGGTCCGAAATAGCGACGTAAGAGTTTCTCGCTAAGTCCTCGTCAGCGTATCGGAGTCCAGACCCAAACACGGTCTCCGGGCTGGTACTCGACGTAGCGTCGTCGAAGATTGTAGTGTCGGCTGTCGGTTCTCTGCTGGTTCTGGATGCGCAGGCGGGCGAGCTGTCGACCTTCTTCGGCACGCTGCAAATAGGTGGCAGCGTCGAGATTTTCTTCGTCAGCGACGTCTGGTAGCATGGCGTCAAGCGTCGTTGCCGGGTTCCTTCCGTAGACCAGGTTGAACGGCGCCATGTGCGTCGTTTCTTGCAAGGCCGTGTTGTATGCGAAGGTCACGTGCGGAAGGATGGCATCCCACGTCTTGTGTTCGACGTCGACGTACATTGCCAGCATGTCGGCGATGGTCTTATTTAGGCGCTCGGTGAGGCCATTCGTCTGCGGGTGGTAGGCGGTGGTGCGGCGATGGCTTGTCTGGCTGTACCGCAGGATGGCTTGAGTTAGTTCAGCCGTAAAGGCCGTACCTCTGTCGGTGATGAGGACTTCCGGGGCACCGTGACGCAGGAGGATGTTCTCAACGAAGAATCGGGCTACCTCGTCGGCACTGCCTTTGGGCAAGGCTTTTGTTTCGGCGTAGCGGGTGAGGTAGTCCGTAGCTACGATGATCCATTTATTCCCGGACGTCGACGTCGAAAAAGGCCCCAGTAAGTCCATCCCGATCTGCTGGAACGGTCGGCGAGGTGGCTCGATCGGCTGTAGAAGCCCGGCTGGCCTTGTCGGCGGTGTTTTGCGTCGCTGACAGTCTCGGCATATCCTTACGTAATGGGCGACGTCAGCAGAGAGGCGAGGCCAGTAGTATTTTTCTTGTATCCTCGCGAGAGTGCGGGAAAAACCGAGATGTCCAGCCGTTGGGTCGTCATGGAGAGCTTGCAGAACCTCTGGACGCAATGCTGAGGGTACCACGAGGAGGTAGTTGGCTCGGAGAGGCGAGAAGTTCTTCTTTAGGAGAATGTCGTTTTGCAAGAAGAACGACGCCAATCCTCACCTGAACGCCTTCGGCACAATGACGGTCTTGCCTTCCAGGTAGTCTACAAGGCTCCTTAGTTCCGGGTCGGCTCGCTGTTGTTCGGCGAATTCGTCGGCACTGATGGGTCCCAAGAAAGTGTCGTCATCCTGGTCGTCTTGTGGCGGCGGTTCGACGGGGGCGCGAGACAAACAATCGGCGTCAGCGTGCTTTCGCCCGGATTTGTAAACGACGGTGATGTCGAATGCTTGAAGTCTCAGGCTCCATCGTGCGAGGCGACCTGAAGGATCCTTCAAGTTAGCTAGCCAACATAAGGCGTGGTGGTCGCTTACAACTTTAAAGGGCCTGCCATAGAGGTAGGGGCGAAACTTTGATGTAGCCCAGATGATGGCGAGGCACTCCTTTTCTGTTGTGGAATAATTTGCTTCCGCCTTCGATAGCGACCGGCTAGCGTAACTTACAACCCTTTCTAGTCCGTCAGTCCTCTGCACAAGCACGGCGCCGAGACCTACGCTGCTTGCGTCGGTGTGGACTTCGGTATCGGCATTTTCGTCGAAATGCGCAAGTATTGGCGGCGATTGCAGGCGTCGCTTCAGTTCTTCAAATGCTTCAACTTGTGGCGTCTCCCACTTGAACTCGACGTCGGCCTTCGTGAGATACGTCAGTGGCTCAGCGATCCGTGAAAAATTCTTGACGAAGCGCCTGTAATAGGCGCACAGTCCAAGAAATCTACGCACTGCCTTCTTGTCAGCGGGCGGAGGAAAGTTGGAGATGGCCGCAGTTTTCCGAGGGTCGGGGCGCACTCCAGACTTGTTGATGACATGGCCCAAAAACAAGAGCTCCTCATATGCAAAGCGGCACTTTTCTGGCGTCAACGTGAGTCCGGAGGTCTTGATTGCTTGAAGAACTGTTTCAAGGCGCCGAAGGTGTTCCTCGAAGCTTGAGGCAAACACAACGACGTCGTCCAAATAGACGAGGCAAGTCTGCCACTTCAAGCCTGCCAGTACTGTATCCATGACGCGTTGGAAAGTCGCAGGTGCCGAGCAAAGACCAAACGGCATGACCTTGAACTCGAACAGTCCGTCTGGTGTTATAAACGCAGTCTTCTCCCGGTCCCTCTCGTCGACTTCGATTTGCCAGTAGCCGGTTTTGAGGTCCATCGACGAAAAATACTTTGCGTTGTAGAGTCGATGCAAGGCGTCGTCAATCCGTGGGAGGGGGTATACGTCCTTCTTCGTGATCTTGTTGAGGCGACGGTAATCGACGCAGAAACGTAGGGTTTCATCCTTCTTCTTCACTAACACCACGGGGGACGCCCACGGACTCTTCGACGGCTGGATGATGTCGTCGCGTAGCATTTCGTCGACTTGTTGCCTTATGGCCTCGCGTTCGCGCGCCGAAACTCGGTACGGGCTCTGACGGAGTGGCCGGACATCTTCGTCGGTTATGATGCGGTGCTTGGCGACAGGGGTTTGTCGAACTTTTGACGACGACGAGAAGCAGTCCTCGTATTGCAGGAGCAGAGCCTTTAGTTGTTCTTTCTTGTGCCTGGGAAGGTTCTGATTGACGTCGAAAGTTGGTTCAGGTACTATAGTCGTCGTTGCAGGTGCACTGGAATCC